>NC_134024.1:32436450-32466450 GCF_040712315.1 Castanea sativa | reverse complement strand
AAGAACTTGTGATTTATATCTTCTGTGACTTTTCACATAAATCACATACAATGCATCTCATGGACTATGATAATGTCTTAGTTCATTTATAGATAGTCTCATATAATTAAACAATTTAATTATTAAATACACGCCAATAAATTGGGTTTTAGGGCATAAACCCCAACAATAACATCACAAAGTACTTCATCCTTGTACCTCCCAATTGAAAAAGAAACCAATACTTGCTTATTTACCTTAACCTCTCCACAATCATTCAACCACTGCAACTTATATGGTCTAGGGTGTTTCAAGGTAGGTAAATTCAATTTTTCAACTAAAGTAGTGCTAGCCACATTAGTACAGCTCCCCCCATCTATAATCATACTACATACCTTGTTGTTGACGTGACATCTAGTATGAAAAATGTTCTCTCTTTGTTGTTCCATGTCATCCTCTTTAACTTGGGCACTTAAAGCACGCCTAGCCACAAGTGACTCGCCCTCAACTGGATACTCCACTTCCTCATCACAAGCATCCTCAAGTGATGGAATCTGGTCATCATCTTCCTCGCTTTTAGTTTCGACCTCTCCATCAATACGTGCGATCATGGTCCTCTTATTTGGGCATTGTGACGCTATATGACCTACTCCCAAACAACGAAAACACTTAATATCACGATTACGAGTTTGGGATTCATTTTTACCTTCGTTGACACTGGGAGCATCATCTTTCCTTTTTGGTGGTTCGGCTTTGGACTTGAAAACAGCCCCTTCGTCTTGCCTCCCATTTGACCTCCATGAAGTAGAGAAGCCTGAATTTTGAAATGACCTAGTTCCTTTCCTTTTAAGCTGTCGTTCCACCTTTATTGCCATGTGCACCATGTCCTCCAACTCCACGTAGTGCTGCAACTCCACCACGTTGGCAATGTCGCGATTTAGCCCATTCAGAAACCTTGCCATGGTAGCTTCTCTATCCTCCTCTACATTTTCCCGAATCATAGCAATCTCCATCTCCTTGTGGTAGTCATCCATGCTCATATAGCCTTGAGTAAGACTCTGTAATTTCTGATACAAGTCCCTATAGTAATGACTAGGAACAAACCGCCTCCTCATGATGGCCTTCATTTCCTCCCAACTCTCAATAGGTCTCTCATGGTTTTTCCTTCTGTTCATCACAAGTTGATCCCACCATATAATAGCATAGTCAGTAAACTCAATGATAGCGAGTTTTACCTTTTTCTCCTCAGAGTAGTTGTGGCACTCAAAGATTAACTCCACCTTCTTCTCCCATTCCAAGTATGCTTCTGGATCATTTTTCCCTTGGAATGTTGGTATCTTCATTTCTATGTTTCCTAGGTTCCTGTCAGTCCCATCTTGCCATCTTGGATCTCTTCGGAAACCTCTGTCACGTCTTTCTCCCCTTGGCACAAACCTGCCCTCATTGTTCAATGAAGCTTGATCTTCTTCATCTTCAAACTCATGCTCGTGGTAGTCATCAGAATCATTCATGCGAGAATGCCTTTCTTGCCTTCTAGCATTAGGCCCTCTTTGGGGACGCTCCTCACGCAAAGTAGCAATAACAGTGTCTTGCCTATCCATCCGATCCCGAATCTCATTAAACACCACGTTCATGCGTTCAAATTGTTGTTGCATAGCCTGTAAAATGATGGACGACTCCTTCCCTCCTTCCCTATTTGATGTTTCATACCTGAAAGACATACTTTTGAAACAGCAGAGAATTGTTAGAAATAATTCCTCACAACACTCCCTCACATGTTTGCACTCAAATTATGTCACTCCCACTCGTGTTTCACTCTTAAATTGGCTTTTTCCCAATAGTAGTCTCAAACTCTCTTGCATTTTTTCCACTCGTAACTTCGCCTTTTCATTTCTTCATTAAACTAATAAACTTGATCAAGAAATTCAACTTGTAGTGTAAAAACAAATACCAACGGCAAGAAAATATGACAGAAACACTAAATCAAAGGAAGGGGACAAAAGAAAAACGATATTTTGGTCTTAGAGAATTGAAACTACAAACAAAATTTTTTTTTTCTTTTTTTTTTCTAATTCTGTTCTGATGTCTTTTCTTTTTTTTTCTTTTTTTTTCTTTTTAATGAGCTGGGTGCACGATTTTAACCTAGTGCACTTCAACAAAAAAAATAAAATAAAATAAGAAAAATGAGTGAAGAATACAAAAGGAATAGGATAGGATGATAACTGAAAAAAAAAAAATAAAGGGATAGAAAACTGATTTTAGAATCTGTGCTCTGATACCAAATGATGCGAACCTCAATCGACACGCTTTGAGACCCAACAAAAATATTGGAATATTTAACCAAGAAAACTAAAATTCAGATTTTTGATAGAAACCCTGACCGAACGTTTATAATCGAAACGCGAACCAAAGGTATAAGTTGACCTTGACCCAATGATTATAAAGAATCACGAACCAAAGGTATAAAGTTTAAACGCCATAAGGAATAATCCCTGATAAGTTCACAGTTCTTGAAGAACCAAAAGAAGAGCAAAGCCTCACCTTTTCTGATTTTTATTCAATAATATTATATAAAAAAAAACCTTTACAAACTTAATAGCCTATTTAAGGACTCCATAAAACTTGACAGACAAGAAAATATATTCTAAAATAACTCCTAATTGATACCTTACCATATCAGGAATCAAATTTGACCTAAAAAACATTAAATGCACCTAAAAACAAGGAAAATACCTAAAAAACGTACTAAATAATAAAACCCTAAATAAAAGTTGATTTGGTCTGAAATTAGTAGATCCAAAATAGGAAAAAATCTGCCATAACTGATATAGAGCTGGATAGTCAATCAGCCATTAATTCATGCCATAAATCACTCGCAATTAAGCTAGATCAACCCTAAATAGTTTGAATTAAATTTATTATGTTGTCAGCTTCCTTTGGGCCAAGCTTGGAATGTCCTGCGTTAGAATCAGCCCAAATCTCTTGAATCAGCCCATTAAGTGCTTCTTTGATCTTCTTGGATCTTGCTCTTGTAATAGGCCCAACTGGAACATGCAATGGATCCTTGAATGCTTGTTGATTCTCATCAGCATATGCCCTTCGTGGTCTTTGGACTTGACTATCATATTATCCACATAAACTTCTACTTCTTTGTGGATCAAATCATGCAACAAAGTGGTGGGTGCATGTTGTTAATTAGCATCAACATTTTTAAGGCCAAATGGCATGACCTTGTAGCAATATGTCCCCCATGGAGTAATAAAGGAGGTTTTCTTCATATCTTTTAGAGCCATCTTGATCTGACTATACCCTGAATATTCATCCATGAATGATAGCAAGGCATGACCTGTTGTATTTTCAACTAGGACGTCAATATGAGGCAAAGGAAAATCATCTTTTACACTAGCCTTATTCAGATCTCTGAAGTCTACACACATTCTGACCTTCCCATCCTTCTTTGGTACCGGAATCACATTAGCTAACCACTCTGGATAGTTGACCATCCTCAAGAATCTTGCATTATACTGTTTCTCAACCTCTTCTTTGATCTTGAGAGTCCACTCTAGCTTTATTCTTCTTAATTTTTGCTTGACCAGCTTCATGGTTGGATCTGTTGGAATGCAAAGTTGTACTATATCCGTATCAATCCCAAGCATGTCTTCATATGACCACGCAAAGACTTCTTTGAATTCTGTCAGTAGTGCCATTAACGCATCTCTCTAAAAAATGGTTAGGGTATTACCCACTTGTATCATTTTAGATTCATCATCAGTTCTCAGGTTAATAGATTGAGTTTCTTATTTTATGGGATCTTGGTGTCCATGTTTTAATTCCTTATTATCAAGAGTTTCTTTTATGGGCTATGAACCTGTTGATGTACTGTATCATCCCTAGAAATCCTTGGATCTTCTTCCTAGTTCTTGGAGGTTTCATTTCTACAATTGCCTTGATTTTTTTAGGATCTACTTCTATTCCTCTTTTGCTTACCATAAACCCTAACAGTTTTCCAGATGTGACTCCGAAAGTGCATTTCTTGGGATTCAATCGTAACTTGTAGAATCGGATTCTTTAGAAGAACTTCCTCAAAGCCGGCATATGCCCTTCGTGGTCTTTGGACTTGACTATCATATTATCCACATAAACTTCTACTTCTTTGTGGATTAAATCATGCAACAAAGTGGTGGCTGCATGTTGGTAAGTAGCATCAACATTTTTAAGGCCAAATGGCATGACCTTGTAGCAATATGTCCCCTATGGAGTAATAAAAGAGGTTTTCTTCATATATTTTGGAGCCATCTTGATCTGATTATACCCTGAATATCTATCCATGAATGATAGCATGGCATGACCTACTGTATTGTCAACTAGGACATCAATGTGAGGCGAAGGAAAATCATCTTTTGGGCTAGCCTTATTCAGATCTCAAAAGTCTACACACATTCTGACCTTCCCATCCTTCTTTGGTACGGGAAACACATAAGCTAACCACTCTAGATAGTTGACCACCCTCAAGAATCCTGTATTATATTGTTTCTCATCCTTTTCTTTGATCTTGAGAGTCCACTTTGGCTTTATTCTTCTCAATTTTTGCTTGATCGGCTTCATGGTTGGATATGTTGGAATGCAATGTTATACTATATCTGTATCAATCCCAGGCCTGTCTTCATATGGCCATGCAAAGACTTCTTTGAATTCTGTCAGTAGTGCCACTAAAGCATCTCTCTTAGAAGTAGTTAGGGTATTGCCCCCTTGTATCATTTTAGGTTCATCATCAGTTCCTAGGTTAATAGATTGGGTTTCTTCTTTTATGGGATCTAGGTGTCCATGTTTTAATTCCTTATTATCAAGAGTTTCTTTACCAATTTCATAAATAAAAACATTCAAAGCTAATAAATAAGTAGAATAAAAAATCATACTAAAAGGAAAAGTGTTCTTAACAGACTGAACTGGAAAACTATCACAAACAGTCTTAATAGGAATAGAAATACTAGCAGAAATAAACTCAACAGGGAAAGAAACAATGTTCGTGGCAGGAGTGATTGGTGATAGGCCAAGAATGTATTGACCCCTTGTGATAAATTAACCAATTATGTTTAGCTTTTGACATTGCACTTTTGCTATGCCGAAACATATAGATGTCATTTCATGATTGGCGGGCAATAGTGGTGAGATTGTTATTTATGCCTTTCTATTAGGATTTTCTAGTCCAACCTGTCAAAAAGAGTGATATGAATGTTAAGTACAAAAGACTACTTAATCTTACTCATCACAAACACGAGCCACAAAGCTCACTTTCTTAGTTGTGCATAGAGATGCTTATCTAAGCTACAAGAGATACAAAGTTTAGAAAACATTGTTTCAATGGCCATTCAAGGTACACAAGTACATTGGCACACAAATATACACTATTTTTGTATTTTTCTGATTTCTCAAAAAAAAATTTATCTTAAAAAAATTAAAGCAAAACTGAAAAGAACTAAACAAAAACATGTTGAACAAAGCAATGCATAAAACTAGACTGACTCAAAACAAGAAAGCAAAACACACAAGTAACACAAGCAAAAATAGAGAAGGAGAGAGAGAGAAAAGTGATAAAATCACTTTGAGCCTTTTTCCTTCCACACCTTGGAAGAACCTTTCCTTTTAGCGAACCCTTGAACCGGCGAAGTGGGGGAAGAATTGCAACCATTCAAGTTCAAAAGTAACATGAGGGCTTTGAGTAGATCTCCAAGAGGATCCTAGTACTCAAGGGCTTTGACTAACCAATAGATGTGTGGATCCAGTACGCGATTTAATCACCAATTTGAGAAAGATGTTGGCTACAAAGTTCTTCAGTTCATCAACACAATGAAGATCACAAAACTCCTTGGTCACAAAACCCAACGGTGTACAAACGCAGTAGCCTCTTTAAGAGAAAGAAGAACTAGGGCAAATTCTTTCTCCGGTCACAATTTCCATGAACAATACTTTGCTCACACTCATGCAACTGTGCAACCTTTGACGGCCCTTAAAATAATCCTTATATATGTTTAGGTCTTATGAGAAAAGAAAACTTAAGCATGTACTTATGGATTGGAATGAAATCAGAACTGAAAATCTAATTTTCATAAATCTGAATAGATAGCTTATGTATCGAGCAGCTGTCGAGCATTGGGCTAAAGCTGCCTTTTAAACTTCAATAGATTTTATCTGTCGAGCTAACTGTCAAGCTTTAAAATCCAGCACTTTTTTACTTGTTTCTTAAACAGATTTGCATGGCTTTAGCACTTGAACTTGAACTCTTGTTCCTTAAAGTATTAAACGCATCCTAGATCTACCCAATTACAAGTAAAGTGCATTTTGTTAAAGGATTAGCCAATTCTAAATGACATATGTTCCTAACATGAATCACATATGTCCTAACAACTGGCTCAGCGGTCTTGATCTTCTTGGAAAAAGTGATTAACATGACGGTTTTGATCTTCTTCACGGAGTCCTCTTTGGGGTGGGCGGCTCCCTTCCATGCCCAATTTTTCAACTCAGTAGTTGCTTCAATGATGGCAGGTGGCTCCTAGTAAGTTCCTTCTTACCTCAGCATCAGTACTATAGGGTATTCATTCATAAATTTTATGGTTTCTTCATCAATCTCCATGTCTGTAGGCTTGTCGGTCATAAAGGCATCCAGACACTCTATGTTATCCATCCACTCATCAAACAAATCGTGCTTTCCTTTGTTGCCCAAGTAAGTGTGTTGAGAAGATGTTGTGATTTGCCCTCCTCCATCTTCTCATTGTCATCTTTAGCATTCTCAAGTGTCATGATTATGAGACAATGGACCATCAGTTTTTGATCTAGAGTGGCCAACTAGCATTTATATCATCCTTTTTTTCGGCTCATGGGGTTAGTGAGTCAGATTCTGAGTCGTAATATGACCCCAACGCTTGAATCTCTCTACCATGTTTGTCATATCGAGGACCAAATCTTGAACTGGCATCAGTGATAGAGCTCCAATCTGAAAGGTGCCCCATAGGGGTATTCCTCATAGTACATATTATTGGCTTGTTGATTCTCCTCTCTTGCATTCTCCAACACATTCACTAGCTTGTATTGGTCACTATCAGTATCGTTCCACCTGTTAGCTTTAGCATCATCTTCAATATCTTGATCATAATAGTCTACATCATCATCAAATTCTTCATAGAAAGGGTCTGTGTCTTCATCTTCTCTATCACTAGGGGGTTCACCCCAATCATTGGCACTGTATTGGCTATCATAATCTTCACTGTTGTTGTTTTCACTGTCGCTGTTGCTATCATCATCATCATGTCCACCGTCATTACTGCTGCTGTCACTACTACTATTACTCTCGTTATCACTTCCTTCATCATCATCACTAGCGGCTGCTCCCCCTTCTTCATCTTCATCATGGGCTCTTAGTTCATACAGGCTCTTCAATGCATGCTAACTAGCCTCCCAATATTCTTCATCTTCGATATTGCAAATGGCACCTCCAAGGAGTGTGGTCATATCGTCAGGGTCCATGTAATTAGCCCAATCAATTGGAACCCAAGTTTTGTTTTCATTCTTTAGTTCTGGAATCTTGTTGTTGCACTCGAGTAATAATTCGAACCCAGGCACCAATGTCCTCGTCACAGGATCAATTCTTGGTTCAGGGAATCCCCAATAGCATTGACTTTCCCCAGCTATGACAAACTTCTCATTCAATGTAGGAGTATAGGGCTTTAGGGGTTCTAGGGGACAAGGAAGTCCCTTTGCTTTGGCTTTAGCTCAGGCTCGGGCCATCTTTCTCACTTCCATCTTTAACAAGTCATCATCAGTGGGCTTATAGCCAAGCCCAAAAGGTGGTGTGGTAGTAGGAATCATCGGGACCTGAACAGTAAGCTTCTTCATAGTTCTCCCCAAGTTCATCCCTGGAAGGTAGTTACTATAGGGAGCAAAGTCCATCAGGATCTTCTCCATTTCTTCTTCTCTCCTTTTAAAGCTATGCCTCTTAATTTGAAAGACATCCAAGGTTTGTGGCTCTTTCACAGAATCGATACGAAAGATAGGCTTAGGCATCATCAAAGTATCACCATATATGGTCACAATAGCACCTTTATGTGGAAATAGAACCTGTTCATATAGAGAGGAAGGTACAACCTCTGTGTCATGGATCCTATTAAGGGCATATTTTATGTAATTGGCTAATCCTTTGACAAAATGCACTTAATTGTAATTGGGTAGATTTAGGATGGGTTTAGTACTTCAAGAAACATGTTGTTCAAGCCAAGTATTAAAGCCATGAAGATTGGACCAAGAAACAAGTGAAGAAAAGTTGTTCATTAAAGCTGGACAAATTCTCGACAACCACTAACAAATAATATCTATCGAGGATTACTGAATCTTAATAGATAGCTCGACAGATATATCTATCGAGGTCTCGACAGATATCTCTGTTAGGACATATGTGATTGGATGTTAGGAACATATGTCAACATTTTATATATTGGCTAACTTTTGACAAAACACACTATACTTGTATTTGGATAGATCTAGGATGTGTTTAATACTTCAAGAAACAAGGTTTCAAGTTCAAGTGTTAAAGCCATGCAAATTTGTCCAAGAATCAAGTGAAGAAGTGCTGTCCATTAAAGCTTGATAGCTAGTATCTATCGTGGTTTAAAAGCTGTTGAAGCCAATGGCTCGACAGCTAGCTTGATAGATAGCTATCTATCGAGGTTTATGAAACTCAATTTTTTAGGACTGTTTTTCATCTAATCCGTGAGTATGTGTTTGGGCTTTCTTTTCTCACAACTCTAAGCATATATAAGGATTATTTTAAGGGTTGTATCAGGTTGCACAGCCAAGAGCACAATTGCACAAGAACATAATTCCTCAAGTGTGACTAGGAAACCTAGTTTGCCCTAGTTCTTGAAGAAGCTGCTGTGTTTGTACATCTTAGGGTTTTGTGACCAAGCAACTTCGTGATCTTCATCGGTTGAAGAACAGAAGAATTTTGCAGCCAACATCCTTCTCAAGTTGGTGATCAAGTCATGTACTGGCATCCGCGCATCTATTGGTTAGTCACGTACTGGGAGCAGTGCAATATAAGGAGAGATTGTTGGTACAGAACAAGTCCAATTGGGTACTGGGGTAAGGGTTCAACTGTAGGTTGGTATAAAGTACTAGGATTCCTTTACTTGTAATCGCTTGTTTTGATAATAGTAGATTCTTGGGAGTGGTGACCTTAAAATTACCCTGTGAGGTTTTTGCCTTGTAGGTTTTTCCTATTCGTAAAAAAATCACCATGTCATTTAATTTCTACTACATTTTTAGTTATTTAGTGATTTGTTTGTGCTGCCATGCTCATTGCATGTAATTGAACCTAATTAATTCACTTGACTAATTAATTGGTTTTCATCACAAGGGGTCAATACATTTTTGGCCTATCAAGTGGTATTAGAGCAGGCACACTCTGATTAGGGTTTAATCTTTGCTGTGAGATCCATTGACCCCTGTTGTCTTGGCTGCCATTGGCAAGAAAATATCTCTTATCTCAAATACATTTTGTTTTTCTAATCTCTATTTAATTGAGTGTTTTAGAAAATGCAAGTCTAAAAGTTATTTGAAAGCCATTATGATGATGATTGGAAAAGATCTTAACATGACAAAGAAGAAACTAGATTGCCTCAGACTGAGCATGTGTAGAGGAGTTCATCTGAGAAAGGTGAAGGTTAAAGGTCTTGGTTGTAAATGGCAGATGAAAGAGAACACCATTCCTACAGATTTGTCATCAAAGCATGAAGTGTGCTTTATGATGAAGTGTGCTTTATGATGAACTCTGCATTCAAGGTAATGGATACATGCTTGTGGTACCTTGATAGTGGATGCTCACGACACATGACTAGAGATCGCTCTCTCTTTAAAGTCTTCGAGTCTAAGAAAGGTGGTAATGTGACTTTCGGTGATGGGAGCAAATCACAGATTAAAGGAAAGAGAATCATCTCTTTACCTGGACTGCTAGATATTGCAAATATGCTATACGTAGAATGTCTGAGAGTGAACTTGTTGAGCATAAGCCAGATATTTGATCAAGACTTTATGGTGCTGTTCTCCAAAGGAAAATGCCTTGTGCTAGACAAATCTGGAAAAAAACTCATAAGTGGTGTTCGCACTTTAGACAATTGTTATAGTCTGGTACCTAATGTTGATATTGTGTACAATAGTTTTCGTTTTCCAAACAAAGATCTATGGCACCAAAGGATGGGACATGCTAGTTACAAACATCTCTCAATTGTATCTAAGCATGAATTAGTGTTGGGGATGCCAAAACTCAGTAGAGTGAACAATGTTGTGTATGAACCGTGCCAGCTTGGGAAACAGACAAAAGCTAAACATCTAGGCACTTAGACATCTACTACATCTAGACCATTGGAGCTACTACATGTAGATCTCATGGGTCCAACTCAAACCGAGTCTCTTAGGGGAAAGAGATATATCATGGTTGTAGTAGATGACTTCACTAGGTACTCTTGGGTTATTCTTCTAAGATCCAAGTCAGATGCTCCTGAGCATATCGAAGCCTTGTGCACAAGATTGCAAAATGAGAAGAGCTTAAAGGTTGATCGAATTTGAAGTGATCATGGAAAAGAATTCGAAAACTCATACATGAAGTCCTTTTGCACTAGATTGGGTATATCTCAAGAATTCTCTTCTCCTATTACTCCTTAATAGAATGGAGTAGTAGAAAGGAAGAACAGGGTGTTTCAGGAGATGGCTAGGGCTATGCTGCACAACAAGGGTGTGGCCAGAAACTTGTGGGGAGAAACAGTCAACACTGCGTGTCATACGGTTAATAGGGTATATTTCAGACTCGATACCAAAAAGACTCCTTATGAGCTATGGAAGGGAAGGAAGCCGAATGTCAAGTATTTCAGAATCTTTGGAAGTACTTACTTCATTCTCAAGGATAGAGAGAATGTGGGAAAATTTGACTCTCGAAGCGATGAAGGAATATTTTTGGGATACTCCTCCACAAGCAAGGCCTATCGAGTATACAACAAGAGAACCAAGAAAGTAATGGAAACGGTAGATGTTGTAATCGACGAAGCTTCAGAGTCCTTTTCTGAGAATGTTAGTGAGGAAATCCCTAAAGAGATTCTTCCTCCCGAGCCTAAGGACATTCAAGAACCTGTTGATCAAGAGCCTGCCTCTCCAAGTACTCTCGGTACTCCAAGTGTTGCAGAAGGTTCAGCAGATAGATCTTTCTTACCTGACACTGAGTCTCATAAAGAGAAAGGACCTTCCTCCAGAATTCAATTGAATCATCATCTTGAAACTATTGTGGGAAATATGAATGAACTTACACTAAGGAAATGCATAGTTGATAAATGTGTTGCTAACTTTGTGTCTTATTCTTGCTATTTGTCGCAGGTTGAACTTACAGGAAGCACTTTAGGATGAAAGTTGGGTGGAGGCTATGCATGATGAACTGCTTCAATTTCAAAGGAATGATGTCTGGACACTAGTGCCTAGACCAAAGGGTGAGCATATCATCGGCACAAAGTGGATTTTTAGCAATAAGACTAATGAGGAGGGCAATGTGATTCACAATAAGGCCTGTCTTATGGCTCAAGGATACTCACAAATGGAAGGAGTAGACTATGATGAGACATTTGCTCTAATAGCCCGCATGAAGTCAATTAGGATTCTTCTTGACCTAGCATGCCATTTAAAGTTTAAGCTTTACCAAATGGATGTCAAGACTGCCTTCTTAAATAGGTTCCTTAAAGAAGATGTTTATGTGACTTAACCAAAAGGATTCATTGATCCCTAGTTTCCGGATCATGTGTTGTACCTTAAAAAGGCACTCTATGGTTTGAAGCAAGCCTCTAGAGCTTGGTATGATCGGCTCACACAATACTTGGTGTCACATGGGTTCACAAGAGGAAAAGCTGATCAAACTTTCTTCATAAAAAGGGAAGACGACGAATTGATAGTTGCTCAAGTTTATGTTGATGATGTCATCTTTGGGTCAACAAAGGATGAACTTGCTCATGGTTTCTCTAAACGCATGCAAGTTGAGTTTGAGATGAGCATGATTGGAGAGTTAAATCACTTCCTTGGATTGCAGATCCATTAGCAAAAGACAGGTATATTCATATTGAAGGAAAAAATTCTGGTTTTGCATCTCATGCAAAACCCACAGCGGAAGCGACGAACTAGGATCTATTTCATTCATGATTGATAACGTGCACAATGTAAATTTCAGAATTTAAGAACAACATAGCGTACCTTGGTGTGGAGAAATTCAAAACAAAGATTAGAAGCACTTGGGAACACTTTTAATCTTCACTCCAATTCCACTTTACGCCCAAGATGTGTGGTCTCTCAATCAGTTTTTCAAAGGGAGAATGAAAGTGTGTCTCACACTCTCTCACACACAGTTTCTTTTTCTTTTCTAAACTCTTCTCATAAAAATTCTGTATGTTTCTCACAAAGTTACCATTAATTATATTTAATACCACTATATAAATATAATTGCACTCTAGGCCTTATTAATAAATTATATCCCAAGACTTTATTATACACGTAACCCCTTCATAAAATATTCGTAGTAACACAAAATCATAAATATAGACTGCCACTTTGTAAATTACTACATCTTATCCTTAAGTACCCGGTTTAATTCTTTAAAGTTATTCATTATATATTTATGAAATCCAATTTCATAAATATATACTTTAGCAATTTCTTACTAAAGTGGTTAGGCCTAACTCTCTGAATAACTGAACCCATTAAACTTATCTCAAGGGAATATTTTATATCTCCACTAAGAGACTATGAATTCCATCTTGAGAATATATGTTCCATCAACACTAAATGTGGTTGCCCAACATACTGAGGTTTTGACCGTCACTTCAGATCTCACTCCTGATATATCAAAGCAACCTACACTTCATGATCAGGTCCATTATTCTCTCAGGATTAAGAGTTCATGCAAATAGAAGTCGTGAGATTTATTATTCATTTGACAGTCGTTAGGAGAATAATAAATCTCACAGCGGTCCAGTTCAATATGTTTTAACTCTTAAAACAAATCAACATATCAATTAGAAGTTTCCACTTCCATGATCAAGACAAATCATCTTAGTTGACACGTTATAGTTTTCGCAGATGAAATGCCCAATTTCATCACCAACTACGAACTATTAATTCTGAGTTTACAAAGAACTTGTGATTTACATCTTCTGTGACTTTTCACATAAATCACATACAATGCATCTCATGGACTATATGATAATGTCCCATATTCATGTTACCATTATTTTGGATAATAATAAAATAACTTTATTAAACACAATATTAAGTCATACATCACGTCATACATAATGTCATACATAATATCATACATAGCATCATACAATAGGATTTAAGGGCACAAATCATAACACATATCTCAATCTAAATATGCTAGAGATCTTGTGAAAAAGTTTGGCTTGGAATCTGCTAGTTCTATTAGAACCCCTATGAGTCCTAATGTTAAACTCACTGTTAGTGTCATGGGAAAGAATGTTGATCCATCTCTCTATAGAAGCATGATAGGTAGTCTTCTGTACCTTACTACTAGTAGACTTGACATTAGTTACAGTGTGGGAGTGTGTGCTAGATATCAGGCTAATCCCAAAGAATCCCATATGACTGCTTTGAAGAGAATCATAAAGTATGTCAAAACCACTACCGACTTTGGTGTGTGGTACAGCAAAGACACAAATGATGTCTTGGTCGGGTATTGGGATGCTGATTGGGCTGGGAATGCTAATGATAGGAAGAGTACTTCGGGGGGTGTTTTTATGTGGGTAGTTATCTTGTCTCATGGATGAGCAAAAAGCAGAATTCCATCTCTTTGTCCACTACAAAAGCTGAATACATTGTTGGCGATAGCTGTTGTACCCAACTTCCATGACTATGGTATTTTTTAAGAACACCTCACTATCTATTGTGACAATACTAGTGCCATCAATATCTCTAAGAATCCGGTTCAACATTCTCGAAACAAACACATAGAGATTTGACATCACTTCATTCGTGAGCTTGTCGAAGATGGCATCCTTACTCTTGAGTTCATTCACACTGATTGACTAGAAGGCCGATCTGTTTACCAAACCTCTTGATAGCAAATGGTTTGAATTCCTTCGTCAAAACATCGGTGCTATATCCATGGAATGACCATCTCTTCTCCTCCTTTTCTTCATGTATTTGCATCTAGTTTTTACGCATTGTGTTATTCGACATGTTTTTGTTTGGTTGCTTTTCAATTTTGTCTTTATATTTTTTATAAAAATTAAAAAAAATTTTTGAAAAATTAGAAAAATACAAAAACAGTTTGTGTTTGTGTACATTGGTACTTGTGTACCTTGAATGACCATTGAAACAAAGTTTTCTAAATTTCGTATCTTTTGTAGCTTAAATGAGCATCTCTATGCATAACTAAGAAAGTGAGCTTTGATGCTCGTGTTTGTGATGAGTAAGATTAAGTTATCTCTTGTACTTAACACTCGTATCACTCTTTTTGATGGGAATGACTAGAAAGTCCTAAGAGAAAGGCACAAATAACCATCTCACCATTGTTGCCCACCAATCATGAATTGATAATGTATGCTTCAGCATAGCAAAAGTTCAATGTCAAAAAGCTTAACATAATTGGGTATTTCTTTTCTCTCTCTTATATGCTCATGCATGATATGCTTAATAAAAGAAAAATATGCAAAGAAAAATAAAACCAAAAAGATCAAAATGCTTTATATATGACTACAAGCGTATATTCTAGGAGATGTGGGAGTTATAGGATGTACCTCGAAGGTGATAATCCCTATCAAAAATTTATGATCGTGTGTGAGTTAAATTGATTTACTCATATCTCAAATCGTCAAGAGACACTTATGCAATCTTGCGATGTTTTTCACACATAACACGCAATATTGTTTGCTGCTTTTGATACATGTGCAAGTACAATGTGATTTGGCCATCATAAGGTTTACATGCACTAATGTATGCTCACTAAACTATTTTAACTTGTTTTTGAAATATAAAATTGGTTAGACTTATTTAGTGTGTGTGTGCATTTTGGGATCTATGTGCTTACATTTTTCTTGTTGAGAGATGTTTTTGAGAGGTTAAAATGTTGTTTGGATCCTTGGTTGAGTAGCATGCTTGATTGCATTCATATCTATGTTTTTCTCTTCCTTGAAAAACTGTTTTTAAGCAATCTCGATATCTCCTCGATAGCTCTCGACAGCTAGGCTATCTATTGAGACCCTTTAGCTTTTCTTTATCGCAATCTCGATAGCTATCTCAATCAATTGAGAAACTTTCTGTCTCCTCGCTAGCTTCTCGATAGCTACCTCGATCCATCGAGCTTCTCTGCCTTGGAAACCTCTCGTTAGATCCTTAATAGCTTGTTCGACAGCTGAAAAGGGCCTCTTTAAAGCTCGATAGCTCTTGATAGTTCTCGATCAATCAAGCTGTATGAAGATTCTAAATAAGGAGCCATCACGATTTCTGCACTTATTTCCTCGATCTCTCTCAATAGTTTCTTTCTTTTCTCACTCCAAAACTCTTCAAACTCAAACCATTACATTCCTCATTTGATCTTCGGCCTAAATCAAGTGTTATTCATCTGGTATGATTCTTTCTCACTCTTAATCATGCATTTCACTCTTTTCTGACCTAAGTTTTGAGTTTTGAAAAAATTTTGGGGCTTTTTCAAAATTGATGAGTTTATGAAAAATTTTAGGATGGGTTTTGTATATTGATTTTAAAATATCATGCATTGCATCACATGTGCATTATAACATTGCCTCATGCATTCTAAATGTGTGTTTACATTATGGAATTGATTATGTGCTGGTAGGTTTGGATTGGGCTGATCCCATAATGCCTTTACTATTGCATTCACATGCTCATGCATTTTCATGCATACGTACCTTACATTCTCTATATTCTTATATATTGATTTTTTTTTGTGCTTTACTGCGTGTTTCTCTCCCTCTTACGTTAGTTGCATCATGACACCTAAGCGTAAATCTGTTCCGTCTCGGAACCCTCTTCGTTTCGGGACATCTTCATCTTCTTCTCCTTCTGACCCCACTCCGTTTCACATACAATTCCGTGATGAGAAGGCGAAATTGGACTTGTTTGAGAACTTCTCACAATGAGGCATTCATTCGGAATGCCAAGTCATTTTGTCTGATTTTTCTGACACTGATCTACCTATTGTCATTCACAGTAAGGGTTAGGAGACACTTTGTGGCATTTCATTCACGTGTCCTTCCATGATCATTCAGGAGTTCTACTCCAACATGCATGGATTTGACACTTTTATACCCCAATTTGTCACTCGTGTTAGGGGTATACGTATGGTAGTTACTTCGGGTATTGTATCCGAGGTACTAACGTTCCTAAGGTAGCGCATCCTGACTATCCTGGTTATGAGCGTCTGAGGACAGTGTCCAAAGACGAACTCTTGTCTTATTTCTGTGAGACACCTTCCTTTTAGGGGTGATCGTCAGTTCACCCGTTGCTCGGCCTTTGCTAAAGGTCCGAGGTTCCTTAACATGGTTATGACTTTTGTTCTCCATCCTCTCTCTCACTATAACAATATCACAGAGCCTCGTGCTCATTTTTTGCTTTCCCTCATTAAGGATCTTACCATAGATTTCCCCTTTCACTTCGTACTCTCCCTTATAGATGTCTATATGGATACGACAACCCGTAGTAAGCTCATCTTTCCTTCAGGTATCATGCGGCTCCTTCGCCACTTTTCTATGTCCTATCCTAAGTCTCCCCACTTCACTTTCATGTGTACCATTGATGCTGCTACCGTTAAGCGGAGTTTTGCATAGCTTTGCTCAAGGTAGACTCAGATCGAGACGACTGCTCCTCCAACTTCTACCACTCCATCCACCTCTACTCTTTCATCTTCAGTGGGTGGAGTGACTCTTGAGGCCATCATGGCATAGCTTATGTGCATGGATGCTCGCCTTGACACACTTAGTGATGAGTTGTATCAGGTGAACACCCATGTAGGTTGTATTGCACTACGACAGGCTGTGATGGGTGGTTTCACGGTTGCTTCCTCTTCATCTCCACCGGCGTCTGAGGATGAGATTGACGATGGCTCTGGCAGTGATGATGTTGATAAGGATGCTAATGATGCTCGCTCACCTAGTGATGATGAGATGTCTACTTGATGTACTTACCCTTTTGTCACTAGTGACAAAAAGGGGGAGTATTTTTGAGATGAGAGTAGTCATACTCATAGGGGGAGGGATAGTTTAAAAGATAGGGGGAGTGTTATTGAGTGTTTATTTTTTTTAGGGATGTAATGAGGATTTTGATGTATCTTTTTCTTTTCTTTCTATTTTAGATATGTTGTTCTTGTACATGGGTCTTGTGACCATTTGACATACATTGTACTTATATTTGGTTTATATATATTTTGATGTATGTTCCTTCACCCATCTTTACATGTGTTGTTTCTTTTCTCTCTTTATGCACATGTTTCTTATTTTATTGTATGCAATCTTTTATTTCTATTTCACACAAAGATGTCTTGATGTGTTTTGTTTAAGTGTTTCAAAAATACAGGTTGTCAAAATTTTCCTTGCCATAAATTCTCTTCTTGCAAAGTTTTTCAAGTGTTTGTGTTAGGATAGATTTTATTGTACTTAACAAGTGAGTATGAGTTGAGTGATTTTCAGCCTATCAATCTCGACAGCTGTATCTATTGAGATCTACGAAATCAGAATTTCTAGATCTAATTTTCAACCCATGCTGAGATTGTAACGTCACACTCAGATTTAAAAAAAAAAAAAAAAAAAAAAAAAAAAAAAGAAGAAAGTCAGTTTTTTTTTTTTTTTTGTGCAGACCACATGTGCCCCCACCTAACCCCACTACCCACCATTCTCCACCACTCCTTTTCTCACTTATCTCTTCACTCTTTGACCGGCTCACTTCTCTTTCTCTTTTCTTTCTTTTCTTTTTCATTTTCGGTAACACTCTCCTTTCATTTTGATTTTTGCTTTCATGGGTCTCTTAATGATGTAGTGTAAATTTATGGAAGCTAGTCATAATGTTGGAGATGATATGGAATGGGTTAACTTTATAAATTAGAGTTGATGCCTTGTGAATCAATTTGTTGAGAAACTTTGGAAGTGGTATATTTATTAATGAGGTTAAATACTAGGCTTGCCTAATTAAGTGTTTATTTGGTAATTCTTAAATTGTGGCTAGATACAATTTCAAGCTCTATGCTTATTGTGATAGGTTTACTTGATATTGTTTAGGTTCTAGCTAATCTCCTTGGAGCTTGGAGAATTAAACTTTTGCGGTTGCGAGGTAAGTAGCTTCTTAATGTGATATTTTTGGAAAATAACCATATTTCTTAAATGATGTTTTGGGTCAAATACATTTTGGAAAATTATATATGGATATATGTTTTCTTAAAATGGTTGTGTTGTGACCCTATTACATATTATTATATATAAAAATGCATCATATTTGGTATTGCATTTGGGGAAATGCATGAATTGTTGACATGGAAAATATGAGCATCTTTTATTTAATCTTTGATAAGGAAATTATGAACTTTATGGTTTATTAGAAAATCTAAAGATGCTTATCTTGTCTTGTTATTGAGAAATTGATATAAAATCTTTTGACAAGAATGAAGTTGAAAACCTTACAAACCTTGTGGAAATTAGATTATTTAAGGTTTTTTTTTAAACTACCTGGATATAAATTATGTGTTTCAAAGTAATGTAACTTGTGAGCTTTATGTGGTTTTAACACCATGCCTTGTGTGATTTCCCGGTGATCACCCGATTTGGTTTTCGTAGTCTTTGTAACAACGGAATCAAATCTAGGTTAGTGCCCTTTCACTTTGGATGACGCATTCTTCCCTGCTGCCCATGGGGGGAAAAGGTTCCTTGATTGTGTGTGGGTGAGGCTGCTGTCCATGGGGCCAAGAGACCACATGCAAAAGAGGGCCTATTTGACGCGCTCTCTCTGCTGCCCATAGGGGGAGAGAAAAACCTTAAGGGTATGGGTGAGGCTGCTGTCCATGGGGCCAAGAGTCTGCATACCAGAGAGGACAATATCATGCCAGTTGTGAATGGGTGGATCCTGATGAGGACACAATTTACTGTTTAATTATTGTAATTTATTATTTTTGGTATTTTTATGTAAAAACGTTATTTTAGGTTTAGGTGATTTAATTCCTTGTTTTTAGGTGCATTTAATGCTTTTTAGGTCAAATTTGATTCTAGATATGGTAAGGTATCAATTAGGAGTTATTTTAGAATATATTTTCTTGTCTGTCAAGTTTTATGGAGCCCTTAAATAGGCCCTTAAGTTTGTAAACGTTTTTCATAGAATATTGTTGAATAAAATTCAGAAAGGTGAGGCTTTGCTCTCTTTTGGTTCTTCAAGAACTGTGAACTTATCAAGGATTCTTCCTTGTGGCGTTCAAACTTTATACCTTTGGTTCGTGATTCTTTATAATCATTGGGTCAAGGTCAATTTATACCTTTGGTTCGCGTTTCGATTATAAACGTTGGGTCAGGGTTTCTATCATAAATCTGATTTTTAGCTTTCCTGGGTTAAATATTCCAATATTTTTGTTGGGTCTCAAAGCGTGTCGATTGAGGTTCGCATCATTTGGTATCAGAGCACAGGTTCTAAAATCAGTTTTCTATCATTTTATCTTTTGTTTCCTGTTATCATCCAAAAAAAAAAAAGTGAAAAAAAAACTTGAAAAAAAAAAGAGATGGTAATTATTGAGAACATTATGGAAGATTCAATTGAGGTCAAATATGAGGATGAGTCCACAACTCACAATCCTCAAGTCTCAGTTGATTTGTTGAAGATGACTATACTATATGTTGATTTTCTTGGAGTAGAAAATTTTAATTTTATTATCAACCCTTTGTTGATTGACGTTGCAAATAAATTGAAAGTAGATGAGAAGAAATTTTCTGCTACACTTTATGAAGGATTCAAGTTTCATAACAGGATCAAGTCATTAAAGCATTCGAAGTATTTGTTTATTTGGAGTGGAAGATTTCAGATTTCAAAAATGAACTCGAGGACGAGTTTGTTTCAAGTGGAGGGGTCTGATGAGGACACAATTTACTGTTTAATTATTGTAATTTATTATTTTTGGTATTTTTATGTAAAAACGTTATTTTAGGTTTAGGTGATTTAATTCCTTGTTTTTAGGTGCATTTAATGCTTTTTAGGTCAAATTTGATTCTAGATATGGTAAGGTATCAATTAGAAGTTATTTTAGAATATATTTTCTTGTTTGTCAAGTTTTATGGAGCCCTTAAATAGGCCCTTAAGTTTGTAAACGTTTTTCATAGAATATTGTTGAATAAAATTCAGAAAGGTGAGGCTTTGCTCTCTTTTGGTTCTTCAAGAACTGTGAACTTATCAAGGATTCTTCCTTGTGGCGTTCAAACTTTATACCTTTGGTTCGTGATTCTTTATAATCATTGGGTCAAGGTCAATTTATACCTTTGGTTCGCGTTTCGATTATAAACGTTGGGTCAGGGTTTCTATCATAAATCTGATTTTTAGCTTTCCTGGGTTAAATATTCCAATATTTTTGTTGGGTCTCAAAGCGTGTCGATTGAGGTTCGCATCAGATCCCCTGACCGATCTATATGGTAGTGTGGTATATTATTGTGATAATTTATCTTATGTTAGATATTATGACTTTGGAAATTATATTGTTGATGCTCACAGATTATAGTATATAGTTTCAAGGTAGTTACTTAGAGAAATTTTGTATTTCATTATTTAATCATTCTTGTCATTTTATTATTATTGAAGATGAAATTTTCATTTCCCCCACCCCCATTAATTATGCTACTTACTAGGCTTTAGCTCATCCCATCCTCTAACAGTTTTTCAGAGTAATTAGTCATACCTTGGATATGAAGCTTACTTCGTTGGTGATGATTGAAGTGGGATGCTAAATTTGGAGACTTTTGCAGTAAATGGTTGTTGACTTGAATTTGCTATGTTCACCGAGACATTAAGTAATTCTATTGAAGGTTGGTCACTTGAGGTTTGTTAGCCTTAGGTGTAGTAAGCCTAAACTCGATATTAAGATTTCTTATTCTTGATAAGATTGTGACTTTGTGAAATCCAAGAATTTTGTAATATATATTCATGTATTATGTGGAGGCACATGATTTTTTAGTTATTATTCATAAATGTGTTCTAGAGCTTTGACTTGTAATGTGGAGATTTATGGTTACATATTCTTATCCTGTGGAAATGAAAGGAAAATAAATATCTCCTATAGTTTGGTTTTCCAAAAAGGAAAAATCTACAAGTACCTTTGGGATGTATTTCTCATGCTTTGGACTCCTTTGGGTTTGGGGTGTGACAGATATGTATGTGTAGGGTTTCTTTTCTCATAATTCTAGACATATATAAGGCTTATTTTAAAGGTCGTCACATTAGAGAATACAAAGAAAACATATGCAAAAAGTGACCAAGTGCTTATTCTCTCTCAAAGAAGCTACTGTGTTTTTGTGTCTTAGGGTTTTGTAACCAAGTGCTTCTTGATCTTCATTGTTGATGAAGTGAAGAACTTTGAAGAACTTTGTAATATGTGATTGAATTTTAGATTTCAAGAAAACCGTTATCTTTGTATTTTCAAATTTCTGCATACAGATTGAAGTTCCATAAACTTCTAGATGATTAATATACATATGTGCGCCAAGCCACAATGGTTGTTGAAGGGCGTCGAGTCTTTAATATCTTGATTGCATCGAGAAAGTTATTTGACTGCACATGATAGTTATTGAATGTTAGTGGAATAACTGTCATGCGCGTGGTTTCCTTTATTGCATCACCTAGATATTATATAATCAATTAATTTCTTTGCACCGGTTGTATATCTATACTATTATTTAAGGAGCTTCCCCTGTTTGGATTCCTAATTTTCATAGTTCTAAAATACCCCTATACCATATACTTACAAGTTTTTAACTAACAAGGATAAGTATGTAAAATAAAACTTTTTTACTTTAATAACCCACAAACTCATGTACGCTTTGGCAGTTTACAACCCAACAACATCTACTCTCATTCTTCTTCAAATTAAACAAATTCAGTCTCAATGGTAAGTCCTCTTCTTTCTTCTTCTTCTTCTACTTTCAGATTTGGGTTCTAAACAATTCAACATAATTTACACAATTTAAATGGCTTTTCAAGTTCTATCTTCTGCATCTCTAATCTAAATTGCAAGTTGTTCTTTCTTTTCTTCATCATTGACTATTGTTTGAGTTCTTACCTTCCATGGCTACCAATGATTTAGAATTTGAGTTGTACTTACCTGTGGGTGAATAAGATTTTTATAGGGATTCAATGGTATTTGACTATTGTTTATTACCTGTGATTGACTTCAATATCACATGCCTCAAAATCTTTTTTTTTTCTTTATATTTTCCTTCTTCATTTTTGTTCCTTTGAACCAACGTGCATCTGTTTTTCTTTTTCTTTTCTTTTTTCCTTATCTTTTCCTTCTTCTTTTTTTTTTTTTTTTTGATGTGGATATTTTCAAACTTTTCAATTTTAAGTTTTAACTGACACAAACTCTTTTTTTTTTTTTTTTGAAGTTGTCTATACGTATAATAAAGCCCAAAAGGAATCACTTTGGCATAAAACTCTATTTGAGTGTTTGTTGTATACCTTTGTCATTTGTATCTACGTGTATTAGTTTTCTTTTTCTTTTTTCTTTTTAGCTTATCTTTTCCTTTTGTGTGTGGATATTTTCAAACTTTTCAGTCAAACACAAACTCTTTTTAAAGATTTTGAATCTAGAAGTTTATCAATAACGAATTGATATTTATCACTTTGTTTTAAATTCAATTATTTTTGTTTGCTTGCAAAAAAAAATTTCAATTGTTTTTGTTTGAGATTTTTTTTTATAAAAAAAAATTGTGATTTTGAGAGGAGAATTTTTTTTTTCTTTCTTTTCTTCAAAGTAACCCAACATACTTATCTAATTTTTTTTTTTTTTTTTTTTAAAGAGTAATTGAACAATTAAGAGTATTTGAGTTAAAAAAAAAAAAAAAAGAAACGAAAATAAAGGAAGGACCAAGAAGTAACCGAATTCAAATAGAAAATATACTTATCTATGTGTATCAGATTTTTTTTTTTTTGGCTTATCTTTTCCTTTTGTGTGTGGATATTTTGAAAATTTTCACTCAAACACAAACTCTTTTTAAAGGATTTGAATTTGAGAAGTTTATCAATAACAAATTGATGTTTATAACTTTGTTTAAATTCAATTATTTTTGTTTAAGATTTAAAAAAAATCGAGATTTTGAGAGGAGAATTTTTTTTTTGACATTTTTTTCTTTCTTTTCTTTAAAGTAACCCAACATACTTCCCTAAATGGTTCAAAAAAAAAATTTCCCCAAAAAAAAAAGATTAAAAAAAAAAGTAACCGAACAATTAAGAGTATTTGAGTTTAACAAAATAAAAAACAAAATAAACTAAAAAATAAAAGAAAGGAAGGACCAAGAAGTAACCGAATTCAAATAGAAAATATACTTTTCAAATAGGGAAGAAGAGATTTAGAAGAAAAAAATAAGTGAGAATTGAAATTTTAAAGGAATAGCAATTTTAAAAAAACAGCAATTTTAAAAAAATAGAGGGAGAGATAAAAGAGGTTGAAATTTAGGATTTGATGAAAAAAAGAATAGTTTAGTTTTATGTGGGAGTTAATGATATATTTTTTACTGAATTATCCTCAAATTTTGTTTGTGTTTGAATTCCTATATAAAAATAAAAAGGGAAAACTTTTGAAAATATGTTAGTGAGAGTTTGTGTTTGAATTGCTATTAAAAAAAGCACAAAATTTAAGTATCAAATTTTGTGATGGAAAAATATAGTAATCCAAAATTATAATGGATGCAAATTATTAACATATTTCCAAAAAAATAGAAGAACCTCTGAGCACGCGCGTGAGCGCGTGCTTAGAGGCTAGTATATATTAATCATCTAGATTTTATGGGCAAGGATATCTGACTATTGATTTTACTTGTCAATTGCATGAATGGATGTTATTGCACCACTTGCCTTGGAGTGCAAAGCCTTGGTAGTCATCTTTCTTACATTAATTGTTTGTCTGGATGTGATATACAAGCTTTCAAGCATTCATTTGCCTTAGATGTGTTATAGCCATTTTGCATGTGTTGGTTATTTATAAAGGATTCTAACAATTCGTGTATATATATATATATATATATATTGATTTTAAAAATTTTTAATTTAAAATATCTAGTGGGAAAGAGATACAAGGGTTGGATCTCACGGTCTCCATTGTTGGTTCATAGTAGTGTGAAATATATATGTTGTCTTTGCCCTCAGCTTAGCATTCCATGCGGAGAGTATTTATTTCATGGTCCTACAAGATTGAAGTTCTTGGTTTATAGTGGTTTGATAAACACCTTGTCTTAGCTTCGAGCTTTGCATTCCATGCAGAAGCTGTTTTTATCATGGTACTACAAAATAAGCATGTTAAAGGGATGAAATGTGGCTACACGTGATTCTAGGCAATGGTATACACTAGACTAAGTATTATAGTATCCTCTATGCTGAGTTCTTGCTATTATTACTTAGAGGCTAAATGTAAAACAACAAATTATTAGTGTTTGATAAGAGTTATCATGATAGCACTAATAATGAGAATAGTTCTCAATCAATCATAGTATTTAATGTTCACTCTATGCTGAGGGATATTGAATATAGGATTATGTTGTCGTTGCATATATTATTTTATGGTTTTATTAAGGTTCCATATTATATGCTTGTATGCTAAATTAATAATGTCCAGTTTACTTATTATATACATGTTTATTATTTTCAGATTTAAATGATGGCATCATTTAGCCCACTTGTTGCTATTCTTAACCAAAATAAACTGACTGGATCCAACTATGTTGACTGGAAAGAAATTTGGACATTTTTCTTACTGCTGAAGAGCACAAATATGTGTTTATTCAATCATGTCCTAGCTTTCCTTCATTAGATGCTCCTCTTAAGGAAAAACAACGATATGATTGTTGGCAGAAATCTAATGAAATGGTCAAGTGCTACATCCTAGCATCTATCTCAAATGTTCTACACCATCAAATGCAAGATGTAGAACTAGCTTCGGACATCATGCTAAGTCTGAAGGAGATGTTTGGTGAGCAAGGCCGTTCTGCAAGACAAGAAATCATGAGACAAATTTATAATACCAAAATGACTGCAGGAAGTTCAGTGAGGGAGCATTGTCTTAGGATGATTGCTAATCTGAACACATTAGAAGTTTTAGGTGCCGACATTGATGGAGAATCCCAAGTAGATATGTTACTCCAGTCACTACCGGAATCATTCAAGGAATTTAGACTTAACTATAATATAAACGAAAACATTTATTCATTGTCTGAATTAATGAATGAATTGGTAGCGGCGGAAGGTATCCTTGGTACTTCTAGTGTTGCAAGCAATGTTGGTGAAGCTTCTACTTCTCAACCTAAGTCGAAAGGCAAGGGTAAGAAGAAGAAGAAGAAGAAAAAGGACTTCACCAAGCAAGATGGTAAACAAATTGCCTTAGGAGTTGCCAACAAAGGAAAGAAAACCAAAGGAAAGTGTTTCCATTGTGGTGAGAAAGGACATTGGAAGAAGAATTGTACAACATTCAAGGCTGCCAAGAATAAGGGTATGAAAAGTTCATTTCCTTTTGAAATATGTTTGGTACAGAATCCCACGGATTCCTGGTGTGTGGATTCAGGTTGTACTAATCATATCTGCAATTCTTTGCAGGGGTTCCAAGAGACCAGAAAGTTGAATGAGGGAAAACTATTTCTTACTTTGGCTGATGGGAGCAGGATTCCGGTTGTAGTTGTTGGAGTGTTTAATTTATGTTTTAAGTCTAGAGTTTTAATATTGGAAGACTGTTTGTATGTACCTAATGTTCGTAGGAATTTAATTTCTGCAACTTATTTAGGTAAGCATGGATATTGTGTTATCCTCAAAAACAATGTTGTAATAAAGAAAGATAAAATGTTTATCTGTTCTGACAATATTATGGATGGTCTTTATATTTTAACTCCTGACATGCATGACTTATATAATTCTGAATTAGATAATAATTCACATGTGAAATCATTAATGAGAAAGTTTCCTTCTACTAGTGAAGCATATCTTTGGCCCTTGCATTTGGATCATATTAATTCAAACAGAATTCAAAGACTTATCAAAGATGGACTCTTAGAGCCCATGGACTTTGATGGTTTTCCAATTTGCGAATCTTGTTTGGAAGGTAAAATGACCAATCGACCTTTTAATTCAAAAGGTAGAAGAGCCCAAGATTTGCTATAACTAATACATTCAGATGTATGTGGTCCTATGTCAATCCAAGCAAGAGTTGGCCATGAATATGTCATTACTTTCACTGATGGTTACTCTAGATTTGGTTATGTGTACCTAATGAAACGGAAGTCCGAAGCCTTTGAAAAGTTCAAAGAGTTTAGGGCTGAAGTTGAGAATCAATTAGGTAAACGCATAAAGGCCATTTGATTTGATCGAGGTGGCGAATACCTTCTTTGGGAGTTTAAGGATTACTTGACTGAAAATGGGATTATATCCCAGTTAACTGCACCTGAAACTCCACAACAAAATAGTGTAGCAGAAAGAAGGAATATGACTCTTTTAGATATGGTTAGGTCCATGTTGAGTTATTCGACTCTACCAATTTCCTTTTGGGGATATGCCTTAAATACTACAATGTATCTTTTGAATTTAGTACCTTCGAAGTCTGTTCTTAAAACACCTATAGAGTTGTGGAATGGGCGTAAGCCTAGTATGAGACATCTCCACATTTGGGATTATCTAGCACATGTGTTGAAAGGAAAGTCTGACAAGTTACAGTCTAAAACAGAAGTGGTATTTTTTGTAGGGTATCCAAAAGGAACAGTTAGAGGTTTATACTACTCATGAAAAGTTCATTTCTTCTTGAAATATGTTTAGTACAGAATCCAACGGATTCCTGGTGTGTGGATTCAGGCTGTACTAATCATATCTGCAATTCTTTGCAGGGGTTCCAAGAGACCAGAAAGTTGAATGAGAGAGAACTATATCTTACTTTGGCTGATGGGAGCAGGATTCTGGTTGTAGCTGTTGGAGTGTTTAATTTATGTTTTAAGTCTAGAGTTTTAATATTGGAAGACTGTTTGTATGTACCTAATGTTTGTAGGAATTTAATTTTTGCAACTTATTTAGGTAAGCCTAGATATTGTGTTATCCTCAAAGAAAATGTTGTAATAAAGAAGGATAAAATGTTTATCTGTTCTGGCAATATTGTGGATGGTCTTTATATTTTAACTCCTGACATGCATGAATTATACAATTCTGAATTAGATAATAATTCACATGTGAAATCATTAAAGAGAAAGTTTCCTTCTGCTAGTGATGCATATCTACGGCACTTGCGTTTGGGTCATATTAATTTAAGTAGGATTCAAAGACTAATCAAAGATGGACTTTTACAGCCCATGGACTTTGATGGTTTTCCAGTTTGCGAATCTTATTTGGAAGGTAAAATGACCAAACGGCCTTTTAATGCAAAGGGTAGAACAACACAAGATTTGCTAGAACTAGTACATTCAGATGTATGTGGTCCTATGTCAATCCAAGCAAGCGGTGGCTATGAGTATTTCATTACTTTCACTAATGATTACTCTAGATTTGGTTATGTGTACCTAATGAAACGGAAGTTCGAAGCCTTTGAAAAGTTCAA
The DNA here is from genome assembly GCF_040712315.1 of Castanea sativa. Classification (NCBI taxonomy): domain Eukaryota; kingdom Viridiplantae; phylum Streptophyta; class Magnoliopsida; order Fagales; family Fagaceae; genus Castanea; species Castanea sativa. Next base: position 32,438,624 of record NC_134024.1, on the reverse strand, counting down.
AGAGTTTAGGGCTGAAGTTGAGAATCAATTGGGTAAACACATAAAGGCCATTCGATCTGATCGAGGTGGCGAATACCTTCTTGGTGACTTCAAGGATTACTTGATTGAAAATGGGATTATATCCCAGTTGACTGCAGCTGGAACTCCACAATAAAATGGTGTAGCAGAAAGAAGGAATAGGACTCTTTTAGATATGGTTAGGTCCATGTTGAGTTATTTGACTCTACCAATTTCTTTTTGTGGATATGCTTTAAATATTGCAATGTATCTTCTGAATTTAGTACCTTCGAAATCTATTCCTAAAACACCTGTAGAGTTGTGGAATGGGCGTAAGCCTGGTATGAGACATCTCCACATTTGGGGTTGTCCAGCACAAGTGTTGAAAGGAAAGTCTGACAAGTTACAGTCTAAAATAGAAATGGTATTTTTTGTAGGGTATCCAAAAGGAACAGTTGGAAGTTTATTCTATGGTCATAAGGATAATAAAGTATTTGTTAACACAAATGTCAAATTCTTAGAAAATGACTATATGAATAATTTTACTCCTAGAAGTAGAGTTGTCTTGGCTGAAATGAACGAACCTGTTTGAACAACCAATGGATGAAACTAGAGATGATGTGGCTGTGTTAGATACACCACAAGATACTACTCATGAGATGTCTAGTACACAGATGCCTCATCGTAGTGGGAGAATTGTTAGGCCTCCTGTGAGATTTATAGGTTTGGGAGAAACTTATGAAGCTATCTCAGAAGAGGTTGAATCAGATCCTTACACTTATCATGAAGCATTAAATGATATAGATGCATATCATTGGGTCCAAGCTATGAAATCTGAATTGGATTCTATGTATTCCAATCATGTATGGGATCTTGTAAAGGCGCCTAACGGCATTAAACCTGTTGGTTGCAAATGGGTTTACAAGAGGAAGAAAGGGATAGATGGAAATGTTAAAACCTTTAAAGCAAGACTAGTGGCGAAAGGGTATACACAAAAAGAAGGAATTGATTATGATGAAACTTTTTTGCTAGTAGCCATGCTTTAGTCTATCAGAATTCTCTTATCCATTGCAGCTCATTGTGATTATGAGATTTGGCAAATGGATGTCAAGACTGCATTTCTTAACGGCAATCTTGAAGAAGAAATATACATGTTGCAATCGGAAGGTTTCATAGCAAAGAGCCAAGAGCATATGGTATGCAAGTTAAAAAGGTCCATTTATAGACTTAAGCAAGCATCTAGGTCATGGAACATTAGATTTGATCAAGCAATCAAGTCATTTGGTTTTGAACAAAATCTTGATGAGCCATGTGTGTAAAAAAGACATCGAGATAAAGTAGTAATGTTCCTATTGCTTTATGTTGATGATATTCTATTCATTGGAAATGATGTAGGGGTAATGTCATCGGTTAAAGTTTAGTTGTCAAGCCAATTTGATATAAAGGACTTGGGTGAGGCTAACTTTATTTTAGGGATCAAGCTTTGGCAAGATCGCAACAATAAGATGTTAGGCTTATCACAAGCTGGATATATAGATAACGTTCTAGAACGGTTTAGCATGCAAAACTCCAAGAAAGGATTGCTTCCTTTTAGACATGGAGTTCCTCTGTCTGACGACCAAAGGCCTTAGACTCAAGAGGAAGAAAATATGATGAGACAAGTTCCTTATGCTTCTGCAGTGGGAAGTCTCATGTATGTCATGCTTGGTACTAGACCAAATATCTGTTATTCAGTTGGCATGGTCAGCCGATATCAATCAAATCCAGGACCAAAACATTGGCAAGCTATAAAGCATATTCTCAAGTATCTTAGGAGAACGAGAGATTATATGCTTGTTTATTGGTGTGAGGATTTGATTCCCATTGGCTATATAGATTCAGATTTACAATTGGATCTAGATTTTAGAAAATCCACTTTAGGATTTGTTTTCATCTTAGGAGATGGAGCCATAAGTTGGAGGAGTGTTAAGCAATCTTGTATTGCGGACTCCACCATGGAAGCTAAGTACGTTGCTACTTGTGAAGCAGTAAAGGAAGCTGTTTGACTCAAGAAATTTATTTCTGATCTTGGTGTTATGAGAATGGAGCCAGTTCCGATCACATTGTTTTGCGACAATAGTGAAGCGGTTGCACAATCCAAAGATCCAAGTAATCACAAGAAAGGAAAGCACATTGAG
>NC_134024.1:32383950-32428950 GCF_040712315.1 Castanea sativa | reverse complement strand
TTCTCAATCTCACTATTTTTCAAGTCATTTTCTCTTTTCAATTTCACTTGATCTTCATACACTTGTCTTGGAGTCAACGGTACAAGAGTAATGGTTTTATTATCTTTAACAAAAGAATACCTATTCTTGAACCCATCATGATTGACTCTCCTGTCAAACTGCCATGGCCTGCCCAATAAAATGTGACCCGCTTGCATTGGAACAACATCACAAAGCACTTCATCCTTGTACCTCCCAATTGAAAAAGAAACCAGTACTTGCTTATTTACCTTAACTTCTCCACAATCATTCAACCACTGTAACTTATATGGTCTAGGGTGTTTCAAGGTAGATAAATTCAATTTTTCAACTAAAGTAGTACTAGCCACATTAGTACAGCTCCCCCCATCTATAATCATACTACATACCTTGTTGTTGACGTGGCATCTAGTGTGAAAAATGTTCTCCCTTTGTTGTTCCATGTCATCCTCTTTGACTTGGGCACTTAAAGCACGCCTTGCAACAAGCGACTCACCCTCCACTGGATACTCCACTTCATCATCACAAGCATCCTCAAGTGATGGAATCTGGTCATCATCTTCCTCGCTTTCAGTTTCCACCTCTCCATCATTACGTGCGATCATGGTCCTCTTATTTGGGCATTGTGAAGCAATATGACCTACTCCTAAACAACGAAAACACTTAATATCACGATTACGAGTCTGGGATTCATTTTTACCTTTGTTGACACTGGGAGCTTCATCCCTCCTTTTTTGTGGTTCGGATTTGGACTTGAAAACAGCCCCTTCGTCTTTCCTCCCATTTGACCTCCATGAAGTAGAGGAACCCGGATTTTGAAATGACCGAATTCCTTTCCTTTTAAGCTGTCGTTCCACCTTTATTGCCATGTGCACCATGTCCTCCAACTCCACGTAGTGCTGCAACTCCACCACGTTGGCAATTTCCCGATTCAGCCCATTTAGAAACCTTGCCATGGTAGCTTCTCTATCCTCCTCTACATTTGCCCGAATCATGGCAATCTCTATCTCCTTGTGGTAGTCATCCACGCTCCTATAGCCTTGAGTAAGGCTCTGTAATTTCTGATACAAGTCCCTATAGTAGTGACTAGGAACAAACCGCCTTCTCATGATTGCCTTCATTTCCTCCCAACTCTCAATAGGTCTCTCACGGTTTCTCCTTCTGTTCATCACAAGTTGATCCCACCATATAATAGCATAGTCAGTAAACTCAATGACAGCGAGTTTTACCTTTTTCTCCTCGGAGTAGTTGTGGCACTCAAAGATTAACTCCACCTTCTTCTCCCACTCCAAGTATGCTTCTGGATCATTTTTCCCTTGGAATGTGGGTATCTTCATTTTTATGTTTCCTAGGTTCCTGTCAGTCCCATCTTGCCATCTTGGATCTCTTCGGAAACCTCCACCACGCCTTTCTCTCCTTGGCACAAACCTGCCTTCATTGTTCAGTGAAGCTTGATCTTCTTCATCTTCAAACTCATCCTCGTGGTAGTCATCAGAATCATTCATGTGAGAACACCTTTCTTGCCTTCTAGCATTAGGGCCTCTATGGGGACGCTCCTCACGCAAAGTAGCAATAACAGTGTCTTGCCTATCCATCCGATCCCGAATCTCATTAAACACCACGTTCATGCGTTCAACTTGTTGTTGCATAGCCTGTAAAATGATGGACGACTCCTCCCCTCCTTCCCTATTTGATGTTTCACACCTGAAAGACATACTTTTGAAACAACAAAGAATTGTTAGAAATAATTCCTCACAACACTCCCTCACGTGTTTGCACTCAAATTATGTCACTCCCACTCGTGTTTCACTCTTAAATTGGCTTTTTCCCGATATTAGTCTCACACTCTCTTGCCTTTTTCCACTCGTTGCTTCGCCTTTTCAGTTCTGTAATGAACTAACAAACTTGATCAAGAAATTCAACTTGTAGTGTTAAAACAAATACCAATGGCAAGAAAATATGAAAGAAACACTAAATCAAAGGAAGAAATGCCAAATCAACGGAAGGAGACAAAAGAAAACAATATTTTGGTCTGAGAGAACTGAAACTACAAACAAATTTTTTTTTTTTTTTTTGCTATTTCCTTTCAGATATCTTTTTTTTCACGTTTTTTTTTTTTTGGGAACTGGGTGCACGATTTTAACCTAGTGCACTTCAACAAAAACAAAAAAAATAAGAACGATGAATGAAGAACACAACAGAAACAAGATAGGATGATAACAGGAAACAAAAGATAAAGGGATAGAAAACTGATTTTAGAACCTGTGCTCTGATACCAAATGATGCGAACCTCAATCGACACGCTTTGAGACCCAATAAAAATATTGGAATATTTAACCCAGGAAAGCTAAAAATCAGATTTATGATAGAAACCCTGACCCAACGTTTATAATCGAAACGCGAACCAAAGGTATATGTTGACCTTGACCCAATGATTATAAAGAATCACGAACCAAAGGTATAAAGTTTGAACGCCACAAGGAAGAATCCTTGATAAGTTCACAGTTCTTGAAGAACCAAAAGAGAGCAAAGCCTCACCTTTTCTGAATTTTATTCAATAATATTCTGAAAAACGTTTACAAACTTCAGAGTCTATTTAAGGACTCCACAAAACTTGACAGACATGAAAATATATTCTGAAATAACTCCTAATTGATACCTTACCATATCAGGAATCAAGTTTGACCTAAAAAGCATTAAATGCACCTAAAAACAAGGAAAATACCTAAAAAACGTACTAAATAATAAAACCCTAAATAAAAGCTGATTTGGTCTGAAATTAGCAGATCCAAAATAGGAAAAAATCTGCCTTAACTGATACAGAGCTGGAAAGTCAATCAGCCATTAATTCATGCCATAAATCGCTCCCAATTAAGCTAGATCAGCCCTAAATAGCTTGAATTAAATTTACTACACTTTCATCTTCCTTTGGGCCAAGCTTGGAATATCCTGCGTTAGAATCAGCCAAAATCTCTTGAATCAGCCCATTAAGTGCTTCTTGGATCTTCTTGGATCTTCTTGGATCTTCTTGGATCTTGCTCTTGTAATAGGCCCAACTGGAACATGCAATGAATCCTCGAATGCTTGTTGATTCTCATCAGCAAGTGGGAGATTGTTAGCATGTGTGCCCTTAAATCCTATTGTATGATGCTATGTATGACTTGATGTTGTGTTTAATAAATTTGTTTTATTATTATCTAAAATATTGGTAACATGAATATTTGGACATTATCATATAGTCCATGAGATGCATAGTATGTAATTTTTGTGATTTAGTCACAGATGATATAAATCACAAGTTCTTTATAAACTCAGAATTTATAGTTCATAGTCGGTGATGAAATTGGACATTTCATCTACGAAGACTATAACGTATCAACTAAGATGATTTGTCTTGATCATGGAAGTGGAGACTTCTAGTTGATATGTTGATATGTTTTAAGAGTTAAGACATATTGAACTAGAACGCTATGAGATTTATTATTCTCCTAATGTTTGTCACATGAATAATAAATTTCACGACTTCTATTTGCATAAACTCTTAATCCTGAGAGAATAATGGATCTAATCATAAGGTGTAGGTTGCTTTCATATATCAGAAGTGAGATCTAAAGTAACGGTCAAAACCTCAGTATGTTGGGCAGCCACATTTAGTGTTGATGGAACATATATTCTCAAAATGGAATTCATAATCTTTTATGAAGATATAAAATATTCCCTTGAGATTAGTTTAATGGGTTCAGTTATTCAGAGAGTTAGGCCTAATCACTATGGTAAGAAATTACTAAAGTATATATTTATGAAATTTGATTTCATAAATATATAATGAATAACTTTAAAGGATTAAATCGGGTACTTAAAGATAAGATGTAGTAATATACAAAGTAGCAGTCTACATTCATGACTTTGTGTTACTATGAATATTTTATGAAGGGGTTGCATGTATAATAAAGTCTTGAGATATAATTTATTAATAAGGCCTAGAGTGCAATTATATTTATATAGTGGTATTAAATATAATTAATGGTAACTTTGAACTTGTCAAAAGTTGACGAAAAATCCCAAGGCTAATTGGAGCTAGTGTCTTATTGGTCCCTTTTGGTCACATTCCAAGCCACACACTAAAGCCCAATTGGAAAGGCCCAATAGGCCAGCCCAATTAGATAATCAGTTAGTTATAAAGGGAGAAACATACAGAATGTTGTTATTAAGAAAAAGAATTAGAGTGAGACACTCTATCATTATCCCTTGAAAACTGATTGAGAAACCACACATCTTGGGCGTAAAGTGGAATTGGAGTGTAGATTAAAATTGTTCCCAAGTGCTTCTAATCTTTGTTTTGAATTTTTCCACACCAAGATACGCTATTTTGTTCTTAAATTCTGAAATTTACATAGTGCATGTTGTCAATCATGAATGAAATAGATCCTTGTTTGTTGCTTCTTCTATGTTGTTTGTATGAGATACAAAACCAGTTTTCTAATAGTAAGTTCATCTACAGGGATTGTAGAGTCTAAGGACAAAGGTTTTGTACTAAATCTGAAACTTCTCTTTACTATAGTGAATTGCTTTTCGGGAATGTTTCCCCCCAAGTTTTTTATAGTAAAACTAGTTTGTTTAATTGGTTTTCTTGGGTCATTATATCTTGTCTTATTTAATTTTCCGTTGTGCAAGATAGTGACATGATATTGATCTTCGTTTGTTTTAACAAGTTTTATATATAATAAATCTAATTAACAACTTGGGTTTAAAACTTTTTAATTTTATTAACCAGGGTCTATATTTCCCAACAAGTGGTATTAATTTGGGTACACTTTGATTGGATTAATTTCCTGAGTGTGATCCTTGACCCCTATTGTCATGGATCGTGGAAAATCTCTTTTGATTCCTCCTCTATTTGATAGCACTAATTATGCGTACTGAAAAGTTCATATGAAAGTTTTTTTGCAGGCTCTAGGTGAAAAACTATGGCAAGCTGTTGAAGTTAGCTGGATTAAGCCAAAGGAAGCGTCGGTGGATTGGGATGAAGCAACAATCATAGCGGCAAATTTCAACAGTAGGGCCTTGAATGCTTTCTTTTGTGGGGTGACAAATAAGGAATTCAAGAAAATATCATCTAGGAAAGTTGTCATGGAAGCATGGACCATTCTTGAGACCACTGTTAGGACATATTTGAATCATATTAGGAACATATGTCATTTAGAATTGGCTAATCCTTTGACAAAATGCATTTTACTTGTAATTGGGTAGATCTAGGATGTGTTTAATATTTCAAGACTGTCCAAGAAACAAGTGAAGAAGTGCTAGATTTTAAAACTCGATAACTAGCTCAATAGATAGCAACTATTGAGGTTTAAAAGGCTACTTTAGCCCGATACTCGATAGCTGCTCAATAGATACCCTATCTATCGAGAATTATCAAAATCTGTTTTTCAGATTGGATTTCACTCCAATCTGTGTGTACATGTATAGGCTTTCCTTTCTCACAACCCTAAACATATATAAAGATCATTGTAAGGGCCGTCAAAGGTTGCATAGTTACACAAGTGTAGAGCAAACTTTTGTTCGTGCAAATTGTGACTAGAGACAGAATTTGCCCTAGTTCATCTTTTCTCTTGAAGAAGCTACGGCGTTTGTACGCCATTGGGTTTTGTGACCAAGGAGTTTCATGTCGTGTTGATGAACTAAAGAAATTTGTAGCCTACATCTTTCTCAAGTTGGTGATTAAGTCGCATACTGGGATCTATGCATTTATTGATTAGTCACGTACTGGGAACCATGTATTGAAAATGAGAGATTGTTACTATAGAACAAGTCCAATTGTGTATTGGGGTAAGGGTTCAACTGTAGGTTGCCATAAGGTACTGGGATTCCTTTACTTGTAACCACTTGTTGTGATAATAGTGAATTCTCGGGAGTGGTGGCCTTAAAATCACCCGGTGGGGTTTTTGCCTTGGAGGTTTTCCCTATTTATAAACAAATCACTATGTTAACTTTATTTTCCACTGCATATTAAGTTAGTTGGTGATTTGTTTGTGCTACCACGTGTTTTGCATGTTAATTTGATTAATTAATTAACTTGACCAATTAATCAATTAATTCATCACAAGAGGTCAATACATTGTTCGCCTATCAACCACCTATGAAGGTACCAAGGCAGTAAAGATTGTGAAGTTTCAAAGACTCACTAGTGGTTTTGAAGAAATAAGGATAGAGGAGGATGAGGCCTTTGATGAGTTCTATGCTAAACTCAAGGATATTGTGAATTCTACCTACCTTCAATCTTGGAGAATCTATAGCATAATCCAAAATTGTTAGAAAAATCCTTAGGTCCTTACCTGAAAGATTCCATGCCAAGATCACTGCCATTGAAGAAGTGAAGGACATTGATCAAATTCCTTTGATTGAGCTTGTAGGAAACCTTCAAACCTATGAGATGAGATTAGGTTTATTGGGAAAAGGTAGAAAAAGTAGAAACTTAGCTCTTAATGGTATAGAGGAAGAGAGTGATGACTCTGAAGATGAAGATGAAGATGAAGATGAGGATGAGGATAAGGACTTAACCTTTATAACTGATGAGATTATCAAGTTTCTTCAATTTAGGAAAAAGGATAAGGACAAACCTCCTAGGAAATCTAATTCCTTTAGGAAGGGTAATGATAGGCCAAAAACGTATTGACTCCATGTGATGGATTAATTTATTAATTAGCCAAGTTTATTAATTAATCAAATTAACATGAAAACGCGTGGTAGCACAAACAAATCACCAATAATCTAAAGTATGCAGCAGAAAATAAATGACATGGTGATTTGTTTACGAATGGTGAAAACCTACACGGCAAAAACCCCACCAGGTGAATTTAAGGTCACCACTCCCGAAACTCCACTATTATCACAACAAGCGGTTACAATTAAAGGAATCCCAAGTACCTTACCAACCTACAGTTGAACCCTTACCCCAATACCCAATTGGACTTGTTCTGTAGTGACAATTTCTCCTTTCGATGCACGACTCCCAAGTACATGACTAACCAATTGCGCGGATCCCAGTACGCAACTTCAATCACCAATTAAAGAAGATTGTTGGCTGCAAAGTTCTTCAATTCATCCACACGATGAAGATCAAGAAGATGCTTGGTTACAAAACCCAACGGTGCAAAGACACAGCAACTTCTTCACAAGAGAGATGAACTAGGGCAAGAACTTTGTTTCAAGTTACAATTTGCATGAACAAGAATTTCTCAATGCTTGTGCAACTTGCCACACTTTGACAGCCCTTAAAATAATCCTTTTATATGTCTGGGGTTAGGAGAAAAGAAGGCCCAAAGACACATCCACAGATTGGAATCAAAATAGAACTCAGAATCTGTTTTTCTTAAATCTCGACAGCGAAAGGTGTCGAGGTGCTGTCGAGCAGCTGTCGAGCCTCGGGGCTAAAACAGCTTCTTAAAGCTCGATAGATGCAGTTGTTGAGCCAGATGTCGAGCTTTAATAAAGAGCACTTCTAAGCTTGTTTCTTGGACAAACTTGATGACTTCAACACTTGATCTTGAAACATAGTTTCTTGAAGTATAAAACTCATCCTAATTCTACCGAATTACAAGTAAAGTGCGTTTTGTCAAAGGATTAGCCAATTACATAAATAATAAATGACATGTGTTCTTAACAAGTGAAACACATATGTCCTAACAATCTCCCCCTTTAGCAATCCGTGACAAAACCACAACAAACAAATGAACATATGAGAGAAGTCATAAATCACTCAACTCATATACACTTGTTGAATACAATAAAATATATCATAACACAAACTCTTGAAAAATTTTGCAAGAAGAGAGTTAATGACAAGTAGACTTTGACAACCTGTATTTCTGAAACACTTTAAACAAAACTCATCAAGGCATCTTAGTGTGAAACAGAGATAATAGATTGCATACAAATAAAGAATCATGTGTATAAAGAGAGAAAAGAAATAACACATGTAAAGAAATGTTAAAGAAACATACATCATCACATATATAACAAAGATGAGCACAATGTATGTAATAATGGTCACATGACCTAGGTACAGGAAGAAAACTGTATCTAAAATGGAGAAAAGAAAAAGATACAAGTAATCCTCACTACATCCCTCAACACTCAACACTCCCTCTATCAAAAAAATCCTATACAAGCTCCCCCCCTAAGTATGACTACTCTCATAACCTAAAACTACTCCCCTTTTTTGTCACGAGTGACAAAGGGTAGAGTGTCAAGTAGACATCTCATCGGTAGAGCTAGCATCTCCATCATCAGCATCCGAAGCATCATCGTCATCACCAACACCATCCCCAAACTCGGAAGCCACAAGAGGTGGTGGAGGAGAAACCTCGGGAGCAAAACCACCCATGGCCGCCTGTCGCCTAGCAATGCAACCAACACGAACATTCACCTGATACAACTCTATAGAGAGCATATCCAGGCGAGCATCCATGCGCTGAAGCTGCGCCATGATGTATCCTAGTGAGAAATCGCTCGTAGAAGAAGAGGGAGTGGATGAAGCATGAGTAGATCTGGATGGAGTGGAACGGGAGGTAGGAGTTACTGAACCTGTCTGACGCAACCTAAGCTATGCCTCACTACGTTTTACGGTAGCGGCGTCTATGGTAACCATGACAGAAAAAGGGTCGGAGACAAGAAAAGGGATAGAAAGATGGCGTAAAATCCTCGTGATAGCAGAAGGAAAGATGAGCTTATCACGGGTAGTCGTATCCTTATACAAATCTATGATAGAAAAGATGAAATGTGAAGGAAATTCAATGGTAAGATCCTCAATAAGAGACAACAGAAAACGAGCACGAGGCTCTGTGATAGAGTTGTAATGAGAGAGAGGATATAAGACAAAAGTCATCACCATGTTTAAGAAACGAGGACCTTTAGCAAAAGGTCGACATGACGTAAACTGGTGTTCACCCCAATCAGAAGGGCGCTCACAAAAAGCGGTGATCATCTCATCTTTGGACACAGTCCGCAGATGCTCACAACCAGGGTAGTCAGGATGCGCAACCCTCGGAACATGGAGCACATCGGATACCAACTCCGGTGTGACGACTATGCGTGTACCTCGAATGCGAGTGAGAAAGAGAGGTACAGAATAATCAAATCCATGCATGTTGGAGTAAAAACCCCTGGATCAGCACGGAAGGACAAGTGACCAAGATGTCACACAGTGATTCCCATTCCCATTTGTGAAAGACATCAGGAAGGTCAGTGTCGGCAAAATCTGCCAAAACAACTTGGCATTTTGAATGAACACCTTGTTTGGAAAAGTTCTCCGAGAAGTCCTGATGGGCTTTCTCATCACGGAATTGAACAGAAGGAGGAGTGGAATCAGAAGGTGAAGAGGCCCTAGAACGAAGAGGGTTCTGGGTCGGAATAGACTTACGTTTTGGTGCCACAGACACTACTAACGCAAACAGAAAGAGAGGGGGAAGAAAGAAACACTAAGAAAAGTTCCAACACAATTCAAATATAACAAGTATATTGAATAGATAGAACGTATGCATGGGGAATGCATGAACATGTGACATGCAATATGAAAAACATCATGGGCTCAGCCCAATCCAATCCTACCAGCACACTAACATTTTGCACACATCTAAATGCATGAGAATACTGTTAGAATGCTAATGTGATGCAATGCATAGAGTTTTTTTTTTTTTTTAAATCAAATCTTCAAAACCCGTCCCAAAAATTGCAACACAAACTCATCAATTTTGAAAAACCCCAAAGTTTTTTCAAAGACCCCAAAACCTAGGTTTCATAAACATGAAATGCATGTAGAATGAGGGATAAGAAGCTTACCAAGTGAAGAAAAACTTGAAGAAGCTTGAAGAAACCTTAAGAAAAGGATTTGAAGTGTGAGAGAGAGGTTTGGAAGGTGAAAAGACAGTTCTATCGAGAGAGAGATCGAGAGAAATGAAGAACTGAATCGCACAGAACCTTTATATAGAACCTCAATAAATCCCGACAGATACAGGTATCGAGAGGTGTCGAGCCATCTGTCGAGGTAGGTGTCGAGAAATACAACGTCGATAGATCTTGCTATCGAGAATGTGTCGAGAAACAAGACAAGACACGAGAACAGATGCTCGATCGATCCACCAGGTGTCGAGAAGCTATCAAGAGGACATGAGGTTTCTCGATCGATCCAGAAGGTGTCGAGAAGCTATCGAGATTGCGATAAGAAAAAGGTGAGAAGCTCGACAGATAGCTAGGTATTGAGGAGGTGTCAAGCCAACTTTTCAAAGCAGTTTTTCGAGAAGGGAAAAACACAATCATGAATGCAATCATGCATGCAATCATGCATGCAACTCAACCAAAGATCCAATCAACATATTAGACTCTCAAAAACATCTCTCAACAACAATCTTAATCCCATGGAACAAAAACAAACACACTCACATACTAAACAAGTTTAACCGATTTTATATTTTAAAAACAAGTTAAGACAGTTTAGTGAGTATACATCAACACATGTAAACCTTGTGATGGCCAAATCACATTGTACCTGCACATGTATTAAAAATAGCAAAGAATATTGCGTGTTGTGTGTGAAAACATCGCAAGATTGCATAAATGTCTCTATGTTATGACAATTTGAGATATGAGAAAATCACTTTAACTCACACATAATCATAACTGTTTGATGGGGACTATCACCTTTAAGGTACATCCTATAACTCCCATCTCTTAGAAAACACGCTTGCAATCATATTTAAAGCATTTTTGATCTTTTTACTTTTATTTTCTTTGCATATTTTTTTTTATTAAGCAAATCATGCATGGTTATACAAAAGAGAGAAAAGAAATACCCAATTATGTTAAGTTTTTGACATTGCACTTTTGCTATGCCGAAACATACAGATGTCATTACATGATTGGCGAGTAACAGTGCTGAGATGGTTATTTATGCCTTTCTCTAAGGATTTTCTAGTCCTACCTGTCAAAAAGAGTGATACGAGTGTTAAGTACAAGAGATCAGTTAACCTTACTCATCACAAACAAAGAGCCACAAAGCTCACTTGCTTAGTTGTGCATAGGAATGCTCATCTAAGCTACAAGAGATACAAAGTTTAGAAAACTCTGTTTCAAAGGCCATTTTAAGGTTCACAAGAATCGATGTACACAAACACACATTGTTTTTGTATTTTTCAAATTTTTTATTATTATTTTTTTTGAAAACAAAATAAAGCAAAACTGAAAACAAACAAACAAAAACATGTTAAACAAAGCAAAGCAATGCCTAAAACTAGACTGACTCAAAACATTTAAGCAAAACACACAAGTAATGCAAAAACAAAAACAAGAAGGGGAGAGAGAGAAGAAGTGACTAAATCACTTGGAACCCTTTTCCTTCCACACCTTGGAAGAACCTTTCCTTTTAGCAAACCCTTGAACTGGTGATGAGGGGGAAGAGTTGAAACCGTTCAAGTTCAAAAGGAACATGAGGGCTTTAAGAAGATATCCAAGAGGAGCAAGAGAGGTTTGAAGCTGATTCTAGTTCCAGATGCAATCATGCCATTGCTCTGTTGAGTGGCTAACCATTTATAGCAATTTGGTCGAGTTTGACCGGCAATACCACAATGATGACAGAGATGCTGCTTCTCTGTTTAGGCTTTTGAGAGCTAGCCTTCTTAGTCCTAGGGGTTTTGGTTTCCTTCTTCTCAAACTTAGAGGGTGCACCTAAAATGGACTTACCCTTGTCTAGGTTCTCACTTGCTAATTCAGTTTTATCATCATTGTTCTCAATTTTAATATTATTAGCAGGAGGAACAAAAACAGTAGTACTAGCAGAAGCAATGTTAGAGGAAGAGAATTCATACCCCAATCCTGTTAGATCAGAAGTAGATTTCTGAATGTTGAGCATCTCATCCAGCTTCGCACTTGATGCCCTCTCCAATTGAGCTCTAACTTGAAACAGCTCTGCTTCAAGCTTCTTGATCTTCTCAGCCAAGAATTGTTCTTGAATCTCAGTGCCCCGATAGTTTGATTTGCTTCATCAAACTTTGTGGAAAGTTCCTCACGGTTGAGTTACACATCACTGAGCTTCTTGGTGGCTAGCCTATAGAGTTTCTCATGCTTCTCAGAGAGCTTGTATAGTTTCTCATAGGCTGTATGGATATCATCTTGATCATCCATGTTTTCAAACTTGAAAAATCCCTTCAGTAGGATTGACAGTGGTAGTGAAGGCATTCAAAATTCCGTCATCCTCATTGTCGAAATCATCATCAAGCTCAGTGTCACTCAAAGTAGCAGCTAGTGCCTTGCTCTTCCCAATACTCTTGAGATATGTGGGACATTCCTGTTTCATATGACCAAAGTCTTGACATCCGAAGCACTTGGGTCCTGCAGAAACAGTATACTAACCGCCATCCCTAACATCCTTCTTCCCTTTATCTTGACTCTTAAACTGAGAGGAGCTAGATTGCCCACAGTCCTTGTCGAAGCCCTTTCCATTGGCATTTTTCATGAATTTCTTGAATTTCCTGGTGATGTAGGACTTCATCTTAGAGTCTTCATCATCTGATGACTTATCCGTCTCATTGCTCTTGGCCTTTAGTGCCATGCTTTTGCCTTTACCGACTTGCCAATTCTTGTCAACCCTAACTTGTAGGTTTGCAGATTACCAACCAGCTCAGTCAGAGGAATCTTGTCAATATCCTTTGATTCATCTATCGCCGTAATCTTGGCATGGAATCTCTCAGGTCGAGATCTGAGCACCTTCCTCACAATCTTGGGTTCAGGAATGGTTCCCCCAAGATTGAAGGCTGGGTTTACTATGTCCTTGAACTTGGCATAGAACTCATCGAACGACTCATCATCTTCCATCTTAATTTCTTCGAAGCTAGTAGTGAGCCTCTGTAGCTTCGAGTCTTTGACAGCCTTTGTTCCCTCATAGGTTGTCTGAAGGCTCTTATGCGTACTTTCCAGTATACATAGTTAGTACCATCAAACAATAGAGGTATAATAAGAGACTGACCTCTATCCATGACAAATAGGGGTCAATGGATCACACACAAAGATTAAACCCTAATCAGAATGTGCCTACTCTGATACCACTTGATAGGCCAAAAACGTATTGACCCATTGTGATGGATTAATTTATTAATTAGCCAAGTTTATTAATTAATCAAATTAACCTGCAAACGCGTGGTAGCACAAACAAATCACCAATAATCTAAAGTATGCAGCGGAAAATAAATGACACGGTGATTTGTTTACAAATGGGAAAAACCTACACGGCAAAAACCCCACCGGGTGAATTTAAGGTCACCACTCCCGCAACTCCACTATTATCACAACAAGCGGTTACAAGTTAAGGAATCCTAAGTACCTTACCAACCTACAGTTGAACCCTTACCCTAATACCCAATTGGACTTGTTCTGTAGTGACAATTTCTCCTTTCGATGCACGGCTCCCAAGTACGTGACTAACCAATTACGCGGATCCCAATACGCGACTTCAATCACCAACTAGAGAAGATTGTTGGCTGCAAAGTTCTTCAATTCATCCACACAATGAAGATCAAGAAGATGTTTGGTTACAAAATCCTATGGTGCAAAGACACAACAACTTCTTCACAAGAGAGATGAACTAGGGCAAGAACTTTGTCTCAAGTTACAATTTGCATGAACAAGAATTTCTCAATACTTGTACAACTTGCCACACTTTGACGGCCCTTAAAATAATCCTTTTATATATCTAGGGTTAGGAGAAAAGAAGGCCCAAAGACACATCCACGAATTGGAATCAAAACAGAACTAAGAATCTATTTTTCTTAAATCTCAACAGCTAAAGGTGTCAAGGTGCTGTCGAGTAGCTGTCGAGCCTCGGGGCCAAAACAGCTTCTTAAAGCTCAATAGATGCAGCTGTCGAGCTTTAATAAAGAGCACTTCTAAGCTTGTTTCTTGGACAGACTTGATGACTTCAACACTTGATCTTGAAACACAGTTTCTTAAAGTATAAAACTCATCCTAATTCTACCCAATTACAAGTAAAGTGCATTTTGTCAAAGGATTAGCCAATTATATAAATAATGAATGACATTTGTTCTTAACAAGTGAACACATATGTCCTAACAGGTAAGAATGAGAAACCCCTTATCTAGTGCCATAAGTGCAAAGGTTGTGGTCATATAAGGATATAGTGCCCAAACTATCTTATGAAGGAAAAGACCAAGAATTCAAAAGATAAAGGGTTGGTTGCTACCCGGAGTGATACTGAGGATGACTCTTGAGTATATGGATGAATGTGGTCACTTTATAACTTTTGCTACCACAACTGATAAGGTGATTATGGAGAGTGCTAGTGACAGTGAGAATTCCTCTGATGATGAAGTGCCCAAGAAGATGACCCTTCAAGAAGCCTATGATAAGCTAGGAACTGAATTTATAAAATCTGAAAAGATTCATCAACGTTGTAGAAAAGAGCTTAATGGGGTAAAAATTGAAAAAGCTGATCTATTAGTCAAACTAGATGAGACTACAAGGTTAGTTGAGACTTTTGTTATAGAGAACACCTAATTAGAAGAGAAGGTCAATAATCTCGAGGTTGAGCTTAGTCAAGCTAGAACTCAAATAGAGAGGATGTCTAGTGCAAAGCTTGATGAGGTATTGAGTGCTCAAAAGCCTAGTTCTGCTAAGACTGCCTTAGGATATGCTATTTCCTCTAGCCCTTCCTCTTCCACGGCTTTTGGATCAAGGACTGTCTTTGTGCCCCAATCTGAGTGGGTGAGAAAGGAGCCTAAGACTTAATTGTCTTTTCTGTTTGACCTCTACTTTAATTCTTTCTATCTAAAGTAGGACTCTCCTTGCTTAATTTCTTATCTGATATTGGAATCATGCTTTCATGCATCTGCATCTATCTTTTATGCCTTCATGTTGTTTGTCTATTTTTGTTTGGTTGTTTAGTCTTTCTTTTGTTTGTTTTTCAAAATAAAAAGAGAAAAAATAAGAAAAATACAAAAACAGTGTGTGTTTTGTGTACATTGGTACTTGTTGGATGGCCATTGAAACAAAGTTTTCTAAACTTTGTATCTTTTGTAGCTTAGATGAGCATCTCTATGTATAACTAAGTATATGAGCTTTGTGGCTCGTATTTGTGATGAGTAAGATTAAGTAATCTCTTGAACTTAACTCTCGTATCACTCTTTTTAACAGGAAAGACTAGAAAATCCTAAGAGAAAGGCATAAATAACCATCTCACCACTGTTGCCTACCCATCAGGAAATGACATATGTATGCTTTGACATAGAAAAAGTGTAATGTCAAAAACTTAACATCATTGGGTATTTCTTTTTTCTCTCTTATATGCCCATGCATGGTATGCTTAAAAGTCAATATGCAAAAAAAATCAAAATGCTTTATATATGATTACAAGCGTGTATTCTAGGAGATGTGGGAGTTATAGGATGTACCTCAAAGGTGATAGTCTCCATCAAGTAGTTATGATCATGTGTGAGTTAATTTGATTTCCTCATATCTCAAATTGTCATAACATGTAGACACTTATGCAATCTTATAATGTTTTTCATACACAACACGCAATATTCTTTGCTATTTTGATACATGTGCATGTAAAATGTGATTTGGCCATCACAAGTAATACATGTGTTAATGTATGCTCACTAAACTGTCTTGACTTGTTTTTTAAATATAAAATTGGTTAGACTTGTTGTTGTGTGTGTGTGTGTTTTGGATCTATATGCTTGACATTTTCTTGTTGAGAGATGTTTTTGAGAGCTTAAAATGTTGTTTGGATCTTTGGTTGAGTAGCATGTTTGATTGCATTCAAGTCTGTCTTTTTCTCTTCTTTGAAAAATTGTTTTTGAGCAATCTCGATAGCTTCTTGATACCTCTTGACAGCTAGGCTATCTATCGAGCCCCTTTTTTTCTTCTTGTCTCAACAGAAGTTATCGTAATCTTGATCCATCGAGATTTCTGGACTTTGTCTCGATAGCTTCTCGACAGATTCTCAATCCATCGAGATTGGCTTCTGCTCAATAGCTGCTCAACAGCTTCTTGATCTGTCGAGATCTTTTTGCATGCATTGTTTTTTTACATGTTTTGCATCCTCCTTTTATCTTGTCATCCATAGCATCTTGTTTCATTACATTCATGCATTTATATGGATTCCTTATGCCCCCTTGATCATCTTTCTGTTTCTCGGGTGAAGCTTTTTAGCTTCTTGTACCCTTTGTTAATCATGACAAAAAGGGGGAGAAAATGTGGTTTCTTTTTAAGATTCTACATGTTAGGGGGAGAAATACACGCCTTTGTAAGGGGGAATTGTATTTCATCTTGTTAGGGGGAGTGTTTACCTCCTTATTGTTTTAGGAGGTTCTTTTAGCTTCTTGTACACCTATCTTGTGACTATGTTTATATACATTGTGCTTATCTTTGATATATATATATATATATATAATGATGTATGTCTTCTTCACCTACCTCTACATGTGTTGTTTCTTTTCTATCTTTATACACGTTTCTTTATGTACGCAATCTTTTATTTCTGTTTCACACTGAGATAACTTGATGAGTTTTGTTTAAAGTGTTTCAGAAATACAAGTTGTCAAAGTTTATCTTGCCATGAACTCTATGTTAGGATTAGATTTTATTTTATTCAACAAGTAATTATGAGTTTAGTGATTTATGACTTCTCTCATACTTCATTTGTTTGTTGTGGTTTTGTCATGGATTACCAAAGGGGGAGATTGTTAAGGACATATTTTATGTAATTGGCTAATCTTTTGAAAAAACGCACTTTACTTGTAATTGGGTAGATCTAGGATGGGTTTAGTACTTCAAGAAACATGTTGTTCAAGCCGTATTAAAGCCATGAAGATTGGACCAAAAAACAAGTGAAGAAAAGTTGTTCATTAAAGCTAGACAGATTCTTGATAGCTGCCGATATATAATATCTATCGAGGATTAATGAATCTCGACAAATAGCTTGACAAATATATCTATCGAGGTCTCGACAAATATCTCGATAGCTATTTCTATCGAGATCTACAAAATCAGAATTTCCAAATTTGATTTTCAACCCATGCTGACATATATGTGTACGGTTTCTTTTCTCACAACCCTAGACATAAGGCTTATTTTAAAGGCCGTCACATAAGAGAATACAAGGAGAACATATAAAAAAAGTGACTGAGTGCTTATTCTCTCTGAAAGAAGCTACTGCGTTTTTGCGCCTTATGGTTTTGTAACCAAGTACTTCTTGATCTTCATTGTTGATGAAGTGAAGAACTTTGCAACCAACATTTTCTTCAAGTTGGTGAGTTAGTCACGTACTGGGAGCCATGCATCATTGGTTAGTCACATACTTGGATCCGTGCACGGCGTTCATATATTGAAGAGTTCAAAGGTTCTTAAGAGGTAAAAGATTTTTGTTGTAAGTTCATCTACGAGGATTGTAAAGTCTAAGGACAAAAGTTTTGTATTAGATCTTAAACTTCTCTTTACTATAGTGAATTTTTTTTTGGGAAGGTTTCCCCCCAGGTTTTTTACTATGAACTAGTTTGTTTCATTGATTTTATTGATTTTCTTGGGTCACCATATCTTATCTTATTTAATTTTCCGTTATGCATGATATTGACATGATATTAATGATTGTTTGTTTTAACAGTTTTTATAATTAACTGTTAGGATTAGTGCCCTTAAATCCTATTGTGTGATACTATGTATGTTATTATGAATGGCATTATGTATGACTTAATGTTGTGATTGATAAAGTTGTTTTTTTATAATCTAAAATAATAGTAACATGAATATTCAGACATTATCATATAATGGTAACATAAATATTTAGACATTATCATATAGTCACAGAAGATATAAGTCACAAGTCCTTTGCAAACTCAGAATTTTAGTTCGTAGTCGGTGATGAAATTGGGCGTTTCATCTGCGAAGACTATAACATATCAACTAAGATGATTTGTCTTGATCATGGAAGTGAAGACTTCTAATTGATGTGTTGATATGTTTTAAGAGTTAAGACATATTGAACTGGACTGCTGTGATATTTATTATTCTCCTAACGACTGTCAATTGAATAATAAATCTCACGACTTCTATTTGCATGAACTCTTAATCCTGAGAGGATAATGGACCTGATCATGAAATATAGGTTGCTTTGATATATCAGGAGTGAGATCTAAGGTAACGATCAAAATCTCAGTATGTTGGGCAGTCACATTTATTGTTGATGGAACATGTATTCTCAAGATGGAATTCATAGTCTCATAATGGAGATATAAAATATTTCCTTGAGATAAGTTTAATGGGTTCAGTTTTTCAGAGAGTTAGGCCTAACCACTTTGGTAAGAAGTTACTAAAGTATATATTTATGAGATTGGATTTCATAAATATATGTTGAATAACTTTAAAGGATTAAATCGGATACTCAAGGATAATATGTAGTAATTTACAAAGTGGCAGTCTATATTCATGACTTTGTATCACTACAAAAATTTTATGAAAGGGTTGCATGTACAATAAACTCTTAGGATATAATTTATAAATAAGGCCTAGAGTGCAACTATATTTATATAGTGGTATTAAATATAGTTAATGGTAACTTTGGACTTGTCAAAAGTTGACAAAAAAGCCCAAGGCCCATTGGAGCTAATGTCTTATTGGTCCCTTTTGGTCCCACTCCAAGCCACATACTAAAGCCCAATTAGAAAGGCCCAAAAGGCTAGCCCAATTAGATAATTGGTTATAAGGAGAGAAATATACAGAATTTTTAGTAATAGTGTGAGACGTATGTGAGAGTGAGACACTCAATCATTCTCCCTTTGAAACTGATTGAGAGACCACACATCTTGGGCGTAAAGTGGAATTGGAGTGAAGATCAAAAGTATTCCCATGTGCTTTCGATTTTTGTTTTTGAAATTCACCACACTAAGGTATGCTCTCTTGTTCTTGAATTTTGTAACTTACATAGTGCATGTTATCGATTGTGAATGAAGTAGATTCGTTAAATTTCCGCTGCATATGTTTTGTATGAGATACAAACTATGTTTAATCCTACAGTAGTATCCCACCACCTCTCAACGAGGCACTGTACCGAGGTGGTGTTTGCAGACTTCTCTAGAAAAAGACCAATGATAGGCTCAAAGCCCGCCTCCTGGATATAGCCCCTAGTTTCGGGGACAAGAAGATTGTACCACTCCACCACCTTATTGGTGCTTCCCCTACTAGCATAAAGGGATGATGACTGCCAAAAAAAATGATGTTAGATTCCTGATTCAAGTAGAACTTGGAAAATATGATGTTTTGATGCAAAAGGGAAGATAAAAAGAGGATGTAGTGATATACGGCTGCAAAAATGACAAACAAACGTGTGTTAGGATTGCATGGAAGTGAAATAGAGGAAAAATAAGTGAACATGGACAGAGGGGGGCTTTTGCCAAGCATTTCACTTACGCAAGTCAAAGCCCACATATGTAAACAAGACCCCGCATACGTAGGACCATTCCCATGTACGCAGAGCCTCAGGAACAGACCCACATATGCAAAAATAGAGCTGCGTACGCATGAATATAAGCTACGTACGCAGGCCTGAGCCCACGCATGCAAGAACACAGACAAAAGCAGTTCTTCGACATTCTCAAAGATGAATCATCCAAAATCAATCCTAGACATGTTCCTACCCCTCCTAAGGTGAACAGAAGGAAGCAGAAGACTCTTCCCCAACAGATCAGGCATCTCAAGAACACTATCCTTAGTAAGGAAGCAAAAGATTCTTCCTCAAATAGATCAAACCTATCAAACATCATCATAGAGGAGGCAAAAGACTCTTCCTTAATAGTTCAAGTGTATTGAGCACCATCCCCATGAAGGAGGCTGAAGATTCTTTCCCGATGGACCCGAGCACATTAAAGCAATCCCCAATGAGGAAAGAGAAGATTCTTCCCCAAAATATCCCAGTAAGGAAGCAAAAGATTCTTCCCTAGTGAGTCCCATACACCAAAAATCCCCAACAAGGAAGTAGAAGATTCTTCCTTAAAATCCTCAGCGAACCATGAACAAATCAGAAGATTCTTCCCCAGTGGATCACATATCTACACTACTCGTCAATGAGTCCATCCATACTGCTCCTTAGTGAGTTTCTCATCCCCATACAAGTCATGAGAGGTACAAGATTCCTCCCCATGCACACGTACTCCTCAGCAAGTTTTTCCACCATTTCTAGTGGATTCAACAATCAAGACTACTCGTGCATATATCCTCCGGGAATTGAACATGCAAGCACAGTAGAAAAAAGTAGAGATAGTGATAAGAGAAAGAGACCAAGGTCAACCCGAGGCAAGAGCCTCACTCAAAAAGGTAGAGAAAGAAGTGAAGAAGACAAGAGGAAAAAGTCACTCTGAGAAGTTTGAGGCAAGAGCCCCAAACAGACACCACAGAGACTATATTCTTTTGTTGTTTCTTGGATAAGCTCGTAAAAGCATCCTTTGTTTGTTTTCTTTTTTCTTTTTAGGTGACTCTAGGATAGTGAGTCACTTGCCATTTGTTTGCAAGTGGCAAAACAGGTTCTGGGATAGTGAACCTGTCATTGCTCATTTTCAAGCAACAAAGGTGGGACTTTGGACATACGAATCCCACGCAGCTCTTTAGAGTTGCACCCCACCCCATGTATGTGTGATGTGTGTTGTATGCATGGGTTAGGCCCGAGTTGTATGTCGAAAAAAAGCGAAGCTCACAAATCAAAAGAAAGGCATCTGTAGACACCACATTTTGTACCTCTTACAACTTGGGCCTTCGTCCCCCAATAATGCTCAAACTCTAAGGCCTAAGGCTAGGTTAGAGCCCAATCAAACATTAATTTGACTTGAGGAGTGTTAAAATGAAAAATATAACCATTTAAATGAGCAAAAATCTATTTTTGAAAATAAAAAATTACCAAAGTGGCCCTCGGTCTACGTACTCGAGCCAAAGCACGCATACACAGGCACATTCCTACGTAGCTAGGGTTTTAGAAGCATAAGAAATGCAAGTTTTCTGCAATAATGGCTAAGGTTTGGAATGAATCTCACATCATCTACGAGTCGTTCTAAACACCATTTTTTTTCAATTATAAAAAGTTTTACATGGTACATTTTCAAAAGACACAGAAATCTCATAGGTAAAAACCTAAGATTTGCTAGAAAATAGTGAATCAAAAGGGAGTTTTCACAAAACACCCTCAAGTCAATTTTGTTTGATTGGGACCTTTTCTGGCCCCAATCCTTTTAGTTTAACATTGCTAATCACTATTTTTTTTGAATTGTGATAGATTTGGCTGAGGGGAACGGTCAAAATCAAGCTTGGGAAGCTTTTTGTGAGGTATTTCTTTTTTACTTCTTTTCTGTCTTTAAATCTCTCTGTTTGCTTTATTTTTTTGTTAAAACAAATTTTAATATGCTTTCTCTAGGTTAGGTTTAAGTTTTGGTATGCTCAAAATGTATGTTTGTTTGCTAGAATTAGGGTTTTAGTTCATGCTTTGTTTCCTACCTTGTTCGTTTCTAGGTTAGGGTTTTGAGTAAGTCCCAAGCACGCATGCCATGAGCATGCGTACGCAGGTTAAACCTTGTGTACGCAGGCTCAGAGCTACGTACATAGGTGCTTGACCAGAAACCCAAATCCAGATTCTTTATGTTGTTTGTTTGGTTTTTTCACATGTTTTGTTCCTTTTTAGAGTCTGCCTCACATGCTTGTTTGCTATCACATGCTAGATTAGTATTATGCCATTCATTCACATGTCCATTCATCAATGCCATAGGTGTTATGTTGCTGAGAGGTAAGTAAAGGGTAAGTCATGCATTAGAAATGTCCATGCATTTGTGTTTTGGTTTTATTTTGATGATATGACGAATTATGCTTAGATGTATAATTAGGGTTTCTAATGTGTTGATACTTTGTTTTTTGATATGTTTCATTGGATGATATGCTTGTTGCGTTGTTTAGATGTATGGCAAGGTTTTCACATGTTAGATGAATGCTAGGGTTTCTCTTGCATGTTTGGCTTTCTTTGCTTTGTGGATAGATTAGTATGTTTGTTTAGGGATAAAGATGCCATGATTGTATGTTAGATGCATGCTAGTGTGTTTGTGAGTTTAGGATACAAGTGTTGAGATTTTTTTTTTTTAATAAGATTAAGACACAAGACATAATGATGGGAGGTCAACCTTAGGGTTTGGCAATCTTAGGTGCCTAACACCTTCCGAAGAGCATACCTAAACTCTGAATCTATACTCTAGTAGCAAGATCAAAGGTCATTCCTCGAATGGACACTATATATATGGTTTCTAGACTATTGCAAAAACTAGGTGGCGACTCTAAAAACGACCCCTTGTGTCCACAGGTTGGAAATGCTATTGTGAATTACCTCATCATCTTTGGTAGGCCCCATGTCAGAAAGAGCAGTTAAAGGCAAGTGGGATTGTAGAGTCTCGGCCACGTTCTTTGCCACCATAGAGTGTTTGTTTGTATCTGGCATTGTGGAGTGGCCATCTTGGGACTGAATTGGGTCAGGTTTTTTGTCGTATTTCATGGATGGACAACGGCTTAAATGGCGTGAGGTTAGACATTGGCTGGGGGCTTACCCTGAATCAGTGGTGAGCATATTAGAGTTGCATCCATGCTTGCCTCAATCATCGGCTAAGCAGGGTTGAGCATGTCGAACAAACCAACTAGAGGGTTGTGGAAGTCAGTTTTTAGCCATGGTCCAGCTGCCTTGAATGGCGCTTAGACAAAGTTTCGGAGGCAGAAAATTTCCTCAACACATTTGCTTTCCTTGTGGCCTATAATGCCACAGTTGTAGCAAATATCCGCCAACTTTTCGTATTTCAAACTAATCCAAAGGTCCTCAAGATTGGGACAAGGCAGGAAGAAGCTTGGGATCAAAGGTTTGGATATATCCAAAACTACTCTGACTTTGGTGAATCTCCTCCATTCACCACCTCCTTTGCCGTTGAAGTTGACCTTTAAGACCGCTCCTAACTTATGACCTATGGCTTTTAGGTTGTCTTCAGATTGTCATAATCTTAGTAGGTTGTGAACTTGAACCCAAAAGGATGAGAGGGAGAAATCAATCTCTTTCCAGGTGAGTTATGGGCTCCATTTCTTCATGATCAGATGGTCGCCTCTAATCGACCATGGCCTTCTGAGGAAAGCTTTATGAAGGTCAGCTTTGTGCTAGAAATTGAACAGGCAAACGTTTCCTTCTAGCTATTTCACCTCTAATGCGCAGGTGGGTTTCCATGCTTTGAGGACCATATCTTTAATAGAGTTGAAGCCTATTACTTTAGAGGAAATGAGTTTTCCAGAAGATTGTGTTGGGAAAGATTGGGATTGACTTGGTTTGGGGGGAGTTCTAGGTGTATATCTGGGCATGCGACTTTAGTGGTTCGATTAACTATATTGGACACCTCTATGAGGAGATTAGGGAAATCTGCTAGGGGATGAAAATGGTTGGATGCGGTTTGAGGAGATGGCTATGGGTAGTGGATATAGAGTGTGATTAAGAATAGTAACGAAAGGGGGGGGGGGGGGGGGGTTGGGGAGACTAGCTCTGGTGAAGGGAATAGGCATATGGTGCTACAGGAGCACGGGGAAAGAATAGCAATTCCATGTACCACATACATACTAAATATAGTTGTATTGTATATTGAATTGTATTTAGAATACTATTTTAGATTATTGTATATAATATGGAAGTTGTTGTGTAGAAAACAAATATATCATTTTATTTTTTACTTATCCTGTTAGGTTAGTGTCCTGAAATCCTATTGTATGATGCTATGTATGTTATTATTTATGACATTATGTATGACTTAATGTTGTGTTTAATAAAGTTATTTTATTACTATCTAAAAATAATGGTAACATGAATATTGGGACATTATCATATAGTCCATGAGATGCATTGTATGTGATTTATGTGATTTAGTCTCAGAAGATGTAAATCACAAGTTCCTTGTAAACTCAAAATGTAGTTCGTAGTCGGTGATGAAAATTGGGCATTTCATCTGCGAAGATTATAAAATATCAACTAAGATGATTTGTCTTGATCATGAAAATGGAGATTTCTAGTTGGTATGTTGATATGTTTTAAGAGTTAAAACATATTGAACTGGACCGTATGAGATTTATTATTCTTTCAACGACTGTCAAATGAATAATAAACTCACGACTTATATTTGCATGAACTCTTAATCCTGAGAGAATATGGACTTAATCATGAGGTGTAGATTGCTTTGATATATCAGGAGTGAAATATAGAGTAACGGTCAAAACCGCAGTATGTGGGGCAACCACATTTAGTGTTGATGGAGCATACATTCTTAAGATGAAATTCATAGTCTCTTAACGGAGATACAAAATATTCCCTTGAGATAAGTTTAATGGGTTTGTTATTCAAAATGTTAGGCCTAACTACTTTAGTAAATAGTTACTAGAGTATATATTTATGGAATTGGATTTCATAAATATATGATGAATAACTTAAAGGATTAAACCGAGTACTCAAGGATAAGATGTAGTAATTTACAAAGTGGCAGTCTACATTCATGACTTTGTGTTACTACGAATATTTTACGAAGGGGTTGCATGTACAATAAAGTCTTGAGATATAATTTATAGATAAGGCCTGGAGTGCAACTATATTTATATAGTGGTATTAAATATAGTTAATGGTAACTTTGGACTTGTCAAAAGTTGATAGAAAAGCCCAAGGCTCATTGGAGCTAATGTCTTATTGGTCCCTTTTGGTCCCATTCCAAGCCACACACTTAAGCCTAATTGGAAAGGCCCAAAAGGCCAGCCCAATTAGATAATCGATTAGACACAAAGGGAGAAACATATAGAATTTTCTATAGAGAATTTTGTAAGAACGCTATTGCGAAGTGGTGCATGTGAGTGTAAGACACTTTGACATTCTCCTTTTTGAACTGATTGAGAGACCACACATCTTGGGCATTAGTGGAATTGGAGTGAAGATTGAAAGTGTTCCTAAGCACTTCTGATCTTTGGTTTTGATATTCACCGCTCCAAGGTACACTCTCTTGTTCTTAAATTCTAAAACTTATATAGTACATGTTAACTTTTATGAATGAAGTAGATCCGTTATTTTTCCACTGTGCACATCCATATTTCCATCATATCCCCCATGACAAATTTCTAGCTCTGTCATTGTTGACTCTCCTAGAAAAAAATCTTAAAGCCACCATTGATTGCATAGTGCAATGTCCCTAGCTATTACACTAGATCTCAATCCTTACTAGACAATGGATTCTTCCACAATTGTACGAACAAAATTTTTGTAATAATTTTTGCCACTTCCACAAATTATAAGTAAAAGAAAGCCGTGGCGAAAAAAGTTGTGTGAGGATATCTCAAAAATACTTGATGTTTTATCTGGCATTTGCATGGCTTTGGCCTATTATGGCCAATAGGAATAGAAAATGGGTTATAGGTTGGTTTTGGGCCTGCCCATGAGTTCCCAATTCCGTTTGTTGTAATATGCAGTACTCTCATTCTCTGCTTAAGAAAATTGGGTCATTTTGGTCGAAAACTGTGATTAGATGTCCCTTCCACTTGACTAAGATTAACTTTGGTTGAAGGAGAAGAAGTTATACACTTAAAAATGAGGAAATTCTCCTTATGTAAGAAATTTAAGGGTGTCAATTCGGGTTAGCGTGTCGAGTTCGTTTTGTGTCGAGGTAGAGGTATTTGACTAAATGGCTCAACCCTAACCTGACCCATTTAATAATCGTGTCATGATCCTTCAACCCTAACCCGACTTGTTAATAAGGCAGGTTGACCTGACCCAACCCATTTGACATGCTTAATAAACAAGTCGTGTTGGGTTGACACGAATGTAACACAACTCATTTCAACCTATATAATATTAAATATAACATCCATCTAGAAATAATATAATTCAACAAAAATATAACATTCATCTAGAAATAAGTTCTTTACACTCCGAAAGAAGTGAATACACTTAAACTCAAATTCAAAATAATATAGTTTAACAAAAATAGAATAATATAGTTCAACAAAAAAAAGTGGAGAATATCATGCAATCAAGAAAAACACAAGGCACATGGGTTCAAAGTTTATTGTACAAAAGCATTATGTAGAAAAAATAAACACATGAGAGAGAGAGAGAGAGAGAGAGAGAGAGAGAGAAATAACCGGTTTGAAACTTTGAGTTTGAGAATTGAGCATGAGAAAAGTAGTACGGCTGAAATTTAAAAAAAAAAAAAAAAAAAAAAAAAAAAAAAAAAAAAAAGATATTTATAAGATAGTTTAGAAATTTAGGGTTTGTAGGGTTTAGAGATCTAAGGTTTGTAAAGTTTCAATTTTCAATTATATTCTTTGTAAATTTTTGTAATTACTCACTTTTCTTTTTAAATTTAAAATATATGTTGAATATAAAAGGTATTTGATAAATCTAAAGATAAGATGAATATTTATTTGTTATACGAGTTAAACGAGTTGTGTTAAGTGGGTCATTTCGGATTGACACAAATAAATTGGTGTGTCAAACGTGTCTATTGCAGGTTACAAGGGTTGACCCGCTTCTTATTGTGTCGCTTTCGGGTTGACCCGTTTATGACCTAAACCCATTAAGGCCCAACCCTAACCCGAAAAAACCCGTGTCGAGTTCATGTCGTGTTTGCAGGTTGGGTCGAACATTGACACCCCTAAGAAATTGAAACAAGAGTAGGAACCTTAACATTCACTGTTCACCTTGAAATATTCAATGGAAATGAAGGGAAATTACGTTTTAAAATCATGTAGAATAAGGAAATAACTGTCCCAATAGTCAAAACTGCAGATATGTGGGGCTGAAGTGAAGTCCCTAAATAACCTCCACGTCCTGACCTCCAGCAAGAAATGCCTCATTTTAGTTGAAGATGCGGATATATCTATTCCATAAGCCCATATTTGAAAGTTCAAACCATCCCATGAGTTCTAATTTTAATGGGCTTCCCTTCCAGTTCTAAAATGTTGTTCTATATGTACATTTCTATTCTTCAAGAAGCATATATCTTCTTCTTCTTTTTCTTTTATTTTTATTTTTAAATTTAAATTTCCGAATCCTAGTTGTAAAACGTCCAATTTGCACCCTCAATTCTCTTCCAACATTTTAATTATACTAACATCTAATATTATTCTTGAGTTCAGTCAAAATATATATATATATATATATATATATATGATTGAGTTGTTCTCTAATATGTTTTCCTTTTTAACCATAATTCGCTTAAACTCGCCATTCTTCAATCAAAGTTGTAGTGAAACAAAAATTTTCACAATATCTCATTAACAAGTTATAAAAAAAATTGTAAGACCTTATTGCTCTTCCATTGGCAATCCAAAGTGGGATAAATCTATATGGCTTCAAATTCTGAAAATAACATTGGAAAATTGAAAAAAGAAATCGTCTTTACATTAATACATGACTGCTCCTTGTAGGTGAAAACTTCCCTTTGGAGGGAAAAAAATCACTCATGACGAAGGAATTGCAAACTTTTGTGTGTGTGTGTGTGCAAGGTTAGAAATAAGATTGAAATCAATTAGTGTTGTCATTAAGTTTAGGAAAATTATTACATTCATATATGCTCCATGTGTAAAATATAGACCAAATGTTTAAATTTTTCAAGAATCTCCAAATTTTACACATGACGTGTACGGAGTATGAAAATTTTTTATGGTTGTAACAATCACGGTCCTTAATTTTATGGGCTAGTCTCTACCTCTACCCTGCAGTGGGAGAGATACATTATAATTTTGAAACACATCACAGTAAAACAAAGCCTAAAGTTCATCATCCTATGTAGGGAAAGACTCAGACACCAGTTCAAATAAATTTTTGCTAGCACCAAAAACAAGTTCTCAATATTTTCCCCTAAATCAACATGAACCAAAGTTAATTGACCATTAAAAGAAACACTGGAAATGAGTATTAAATCATACTTTTGATTTAGGAAATAGGTGCTTAAACAATAGTCAGCTGTCCTTATGTGTGTCGAATTGCTGATCACTTGAGCATGTCAAAATTGAAGAAAAATGCAAATTATTTTGGGCTCAATATACCTGCAAAGCCTACAATGTCAGCCTAGTTTGTTCAAACATTTCCACCCAAGATTTAAAGCATCAATCACTATAGGCAAAACTCAAATTTGGATTTACCAATCATGTGAAAGAAGATAATATTGCTGGAGTATCAAATATATTTTGACTCAAACGAGAAGGGAAGAGAATGCCAATTTCCTTAGAAGGCATGGGCTATTTCTCAGAGCTGTTTGATCAGAGCATTCACTCAGATGCATAAACAGACCCAATAAAAAAAAAAATGAAGACAAAATTAAAAGTCGAACTCAGAGAAATGCTTCAACTTGCAAAATTGAGTCTAAACATTCAGACACCCTTCATTACAGCTTTTCCTGTAAACAAGATAGCAAATGGTGATTTGAATAAGTTTTACAAAAAGAAAGTGCCTTTGAAATTGAATTGGGAATAGAGCTGCTCGGTAATCTTTCAAAAATTTTGACTTCTCATGCAGGCTTAAGAAACTGTTTGCTTTGTACACTAAATGAGGAGAGATATTGGATGTGAGGGGGTTGTATGCTACTAATTACAGGCCTAAGGAAATTGAATCACAAGACCAAAAGTAACTTTCAACAACTGAACTAAGGTAGTTCATCCAAATAAGAAAGGAAGATGGATAGAATTCAAATGGTCAAGTAATATATGGTAGCATGAATAAGATCAATGGATTCAGAAACCACCAAGTGAACACCCACACCCCTGTTGATTAAATTCCAAAGGATCAAGAAGACAAGTGCTATTGAGAGTGTTACTGAGCAAATTTATACATAAGCAGGAGTTAGTAGATGTCTGCTCCATTGTAGGACCATGTTGAAGACATAATAAAAAATCTGAAAGCCATCAGTCAGCGCACATGTTAGCATGAGCACAATGATCATAATTATAAAAATTGGTGAAGTTGGCTCCTTAGTCCTTAAAATCAGAATATAGACAAAAATACAGCCAAGGTTGCCCAAGAATATTAAAGTTAAGTTTTCCAATTATTAAAAACTGAACCATGACATCTGCAAGGGTTCCTATTTTGCAAAATATGTCTAGGCTAACATCCTAACCATCACCGCAACACACCACATATGATTTATGCTGATTTTTTTGTGATAAGCATACATCAACTTAGATTTTGTGTAACTATTTCTGTTTCTCTTCTCAATAATTTGTAACAGAACTTTCACTGAAACTAGACGGTTTTCAGGCACAATGACAATGAAGGTAAATATTGAATGGGTAAAACAAAAAGGGACCCAAAAGATGAGGCCAAGTACTAAAGACCTTTCGGAAAGTGGCCTATCGCATCCAAAGGGCGGAAAGCAATCTTAAACCGTCTACATCAACCTCTCAATGGCTACAAACAGGGATAAGGTGTATGAGATCACAAGGTCCTCTAAACATGCATGGATTAGAAAACACTAACACGTTCTCTCTTTTCCCAGGGCCCATGGTTCTTCATCTTCTTTCTTCAAGAAATAGATTAATTTGGTTATACACACAGATTGTTGTATTTGGTTGAACTTTCTAAGGTAATGTACAGAGTCTGAAGATAACTTACATCATCCAAATTATTCTCTACTGTACCCCACTTATTTGTTCTAATGTCACTACTCACTACTTTCATCAGCTGCCAAAATAAAGAACATCCACAATAAATTTTTCAAGATAAGATTACAAAAGCAAACTAGTACCTATCTATTCTATCCACATAAACAGCTCGACAAGTCATTCCAAATTTATCCAATAGTACTAAAACATTATATTGGGTTTTGATATCAAATTCCAGAAACTCAAATTAAAACCTTCAAAAATTAACAATGACTGTTCAACTTTGAAGACATCATGACATACATGGAAAAAGAAAATTGAAATGACCCAAGAAAACAAAAGGCAGAGACATGTATCAACAAATATACCTTTTCATTAATTCAATTATTGACCATATATGTAATATATATGAAACTTAGGGGAGAAAGAAAAAAAAAATAAAAACAAGCTTACCCAGCAAAAACCCAACAACCAGAAATAATTTGGTGACAAAAACAAGCGCGCTTTGCATTCCATTCCCAACAACAATCTCCCAGCACCCAACAAAAAAAAAAATACAAACCCAACCAAAAAAAAAATTCTATATGCCCAATTAACCAATCAGGACACGCCACGTGTAATAATATTTTAAGCGTTAGGGCAATCCCTCGCAAAATGTCCTTCTTCTCCACAATTATAACACCCTCCTCCTCCGCCACCGCCACCGCCACCATAATATCCACGCCCACCACCGCCTCCGCCGTATCTCCGAGTCCCAACACCACCACCGCCGCCGCCTCCACCGCTGTAGCCTTGATAACAATCCCTAGCCAAATGACCAATTCGCCCACAATTGTAACACTCACCACCGCCACTAGTTCTTCCAGTTCCACCTCTTAGTCCAAAACCACTCCTTCCACCACCAAATCTGCTAAAATTACCAGCTCTACCCCTCCCACCTCCTCTCCCACCGCCGCGGCGGGATCTGGTAAGGTTGGTCACATCGACGGCCTTGGTGCGCCCATCGTCTCCAAAATCGATGAAGAACTCGACGGCTTGACCCTCCGAAAGAGTCCGAAACCCATCGGATTGGATCGAGGTCTGGTGCACGAAGAGGTCCTCGCCTTCGTCGTCTGGAGTTATGAACCCAAACCCCTTTTGCGCGCTGAACCACTTCACTATGCCCGTCGATCTCTTCGTCTCCGCCATTGATCTAGAATTTTTGGAATCTTCTAGAACTTTCTTCTTCTTCTTCGATTCTTTTTTTTTTTTTTTTTAAATCAGTAGTGATTGGCCATAGGGGAAAGAGGAAAGGGTCGACGAGGGCTGAGAGTGTACGAGTACGAGTGAGGGAGTGGCATCGAAGTTGGAATTGCATTATCCAATGGGTTTTTTTTCTTTTTTTTAGGGTATAATTAGGTGGGACCAGTTTCTCCAAAAAAGAAGAAGGTGGGACCAGATTTGTAGAGATCAGACGGTTTTTTTTTTTTTGGTGAACAAGATCAGACGGTTGATACGGGGCTACTGGACTGTTGGATCGTATTTATTTATTTATTCTTTTCAGGAGGTGGATCGTATTTATGGTGCAAAGTACAAGCATGCTTTATGGCTTATCCTCACGACATGGGGCGTGTTATTTTTCTCTCCTGTCAGTATACTTTTTGTATTTTTCTAACTTTTAATAAAAAAATATAATGACAATATTTTTAGTTTATATACTTTTTTTTTTTTTTTTTGTAATTATTTTTAAATTTGCAATATAATAATTGATTTATCAAAAATCAAACATGTGTAATCAAGACATTTGAAAGCTTAAAAGGGATATTTGGAGACTAACATAATGTTAGGAGCTTTACAAGTTGCTGATAATGGTATGAGGAATTGAAGTGTTTGGACAACATTAGGCTAGTTACTTAGCTCAATATTTTCTCAAGACACCAATGGCTCCTCATGCCTATCTAGTGAAGCTCTTAACTACTCTTTGAGGGGGACAAGATCGGTCTCACTGCTGGATTCAAAATGATGAGTATGATGAAGAGCAGCATGTGGAGGCACCTTGCTCCACATAATGCCCCAAGGCCATGGCAGAGGTGGGCATGGTGGGTAGAGATGGTTTTGGTAATGATGGGCAGCAGCAAGTGGTGCTAACCCTAAGTGATGATGCATGGCATTGGTGGCTTGGTTGATGATTGCTTTATGTGTGGGCTTGGTGGCTTGAGTGCAAGGCAGTGTTGGGCTGCTGTGATAATGAACTGTTGTGCAAGGCATTGGGCTTGTTGGTGCTGGCCAAATGCATGGACTTGTGTGAGTGGACTGATGGCAATTACTTGGTGTGCTGCATATGGACATGTTGTGTAGGCCGTGATGCTGATGAAAAGGGCTTGGACAGAGGGCCAAGCTTTCTAAAACGTGATGGAACAATTGTGTGTGGGCTGCTGGAGCATGGGCAAAGGCCCCATGATGTGCTAAGTGATGATGCATGGCATTGGTGGCAGGTTGATGATTGCTTTGTGTGTGGGCTTGGTGGTTTGAGTGCAAGGCAGTGTTGGGCTACTGTGATGATGAAATGTTGTGCAAGGCATTGGGCTTGTTGGTGCTGGCAGAATGCATGGACTTGTGTGAGTGGACTGATGACAATTACTTGGTATGCTGCATATAGGCATGCTGTGTAGGCTGTGATGCTGATGAAAAGGGCTTAGGCAGAGGGCTGAGCTTTCTAAAACGTGATGGAACAATTATGTGTGAGTTACTGAAGCATGGGCAGAGGCCCCATGATGTGCTGAGATATGGGTTGGCATGTGCAGAGTGTGCAACAGCAGTTACCGGCAGTTACAAAGCAATTCCTAGCTTGCTGGATGTTTAAACCTGCTATGTAGGGGATGGAAACGTGGAGAGTAGGCCAAGACAGCATCAATTAAAGGTGTCCTAAGTCAAACCACATGTGGTAGCAAGTCCTAGAGAAGAGGGGCAGTTACTTGGCAGTAACTGCTACGACAGTTATTTCTGTACATATATCCTAGGTTGTTGGGGTTGTTAACAACAAGAGTGTGTATTTTTTGGCTTATAGAATTTCGTGTGTATTCTTCAGACTTCCTTTGTACTTGATATTGAGTAATAAAGGTTGGGATTGGTGCCCTGTAAATAATGTGTGTGTTGTGTGTGTGAATTCCCTTGATAGTTCTATTCTAAGAGTTTTTGTAGTGTGTGTGTGGAGTGTTGGTTGAGACTAAGTCAGGGACTTAGTGCCATCATAAGCAGAAAATTTAAAAGAAAAATTGACCCTATGACAATTGGTATTAGAGCTTGGCTGCCATATCTGTGGACACCAAGGCAAGGGTGACTGTCTTGGAGAACATACTTAGAGTTCTTAGAGAGGGGGAACAACTTTCTATGTATGACAGATTGGATGCTGTCTCTACAAAAACTACTGTGGTAAGGAATGATCTTGCAGAACAAAGGGATATTGTGTTTACTGGTGTCGAAGAGTTGGTTGTTGCATTAGATGCCCAGAACCAAGCAGCAAGGGAGACCAAACGCCAACTTGAAACAGAAATTGCTCGGTTGAAGAGAGCAATGAGTGACTTGCCTTGGGAGGGGGAAGTGGCTACCAAAGTGAAGGTCCCTGAACCAAAGCCCTTTAATGGTGCCAGGAATGCCAAGGATTTGGAGAATTTCCTATGGGATATGGAGCAGTACTTCAAGGATGCTAGGGTGCCTAGTCAAGAGATGGTGACGATTACTAGCATGTATCTTTTAGGGGATGCCAAGTTATGGTGGAGAACCCGTGTGGAAGATGATGCAGATGCTGGTAAAGGAAAAATTTACTCGTGGGAAGCCTTAAAGAAGGAATTGAAGGATAAGTTCTTGCCTACCAACACTACATGGGTTGCAAGAGATGCCTTGAAGAAATTGAAGCAGATTGGTACATTGAGAGAATATGTCAAGATGTTCAGTTCTTTGATGCTGGATATCAAGAGCATGTCAAAGGAGGACAAATTGTTCAATTTCATATCTGGCTTGCAGCCTTGGGCACAGTTGGAGTTAAAGAGGTAGGCTGTTCGTGATCTGCCTACTGCTATGTTCGCTATAGATGCCTTAATGGACTACAAGTTCAATAAGCCCAGTGGGGATGAGGAAAAATGTAAGTCCAAGGACAAAGGGAAAGAAAAGCAGAAGAAGGATGGCAAGAAGAAGGATAAGCAAAAGAAAAATTAGGGTAACAAGAGCAAGGGAGAGAGTTCTATCTCTCAACCAAGCAAAGAACAGCCCAAGCTTAATGCTGGCTGCTTCATTTGCAATGGCCCTTATCGTGTAAGAGACTGTCCAAAGCCTGAGAAGCTTAATGTCGTGGTTGTTGAAGATGGTGGTGGGCAGTTCGATGAAGAAGTTCCCAGCAAAGTGAACCCCTTGCAATTGCTGAATGCACTAAATGCAGGAGGTACTTCTAGGGGTCTATCTTATATTCAAGTGGAGATGAACGAGAATGGGGTTGAGGGTATGCTTGATTCTGGTGCTATCCACAATTTTATTGTTAATCGGATGGTCTAACGACTTAGTTGAAAGTGAGCAAGTGTCCAAGTATGATCAAGGCAGTAAACTTAGAGGCAAAACCTATGTTGGGAATTGCTTATGGAGTGAAGTTTAAGGTTGGTGAGTGGACAAGAAAGGTGAATTTCCTAGTCATGGAGTTAGATGACTTTGATGTAATTCTAAGTGACAAGTTCCTAGTAGCTGCTAAGGCTGCCTTACTGCCATTCATTGGAGTGTTGTTAATCCTTGATGAGAAGCAGCCATGCTATGTTCCTGTGAGGCGTGGGGCAGGAAATAACAAGATTAGTAAGGGGAAAGAACCAATGGTTTTAGCCATGTAGGTTGAGTATGGGCTGAAGAAGGGTGAGATGACTTACTTGACTACATTGATCGAGATGAAGCAGGACAAGTATGTCAAAGTTCTCGATGCTGTGGTTGGACTGTTGGAGGAGTTTGCTAATGTGATGCCTCCAAAATTGCCTAAGACCCTTCCACCAAGGCTGAGATGAGGAAGCAGTTGACAAAGCTACTAGATGCAGGCTACATTCAGCCCTCTAAGGCTTCTTGGTGCTCCTATTCTGTTCCAGAAGAAGCAAGATGGCTCATTGCGGATGTGTGTGGACTATAGAGCCTTGAACAAAGTGATTGTGAAGGACAAGTATCCAATCCCTTTGATTCAAGACCTCTTTGACAGATTGAGCAAAGTTTTTTACTTCACAAAGTTGGACTTGAGATTAGGCTATTGGCAAGTGAGGATTGCTAAATGGAATAAGCCTAAGACTACTTGTGTGACTCGGTATGGTTCTTATGAGTTTCTAGTTATGCCTTTCGGTATAACAAATGCCCCTGCTACATTCTGTAATTTGATGAATGATGTCTTCTATGAGTTTGTAGATCGTTTTGTTGTGGTTTACTTAGATGACATAGTGATATATAGTGAGTCCTTGGAGGATAACTTGGAACACCTTAGGAAGGTGCTATCCAAACTGAGAGAACATCAATTGTATGTCAAGAAAGAGAAGTGTGAGTTTTCCCAGCAAGAGATTCTATTTCTAGGGCATAAGGTCAGCAAAGGTCAAGTGATGATGGATGAGAGGAAGGTGTAGGCTATCCTTGATTGGCCTCCACCAAGTAAGGTTTCTGAGTTGCAATCTTTCCTTGGATTGGCTAACTATTACAGGAAGTTTATTCAAGGGTATTCGAAGAAGGTGGCTTCTCTCACAGATTTACTGAAAAAGGATAAGAAATGGGTGTGGATAGATGCATGTAAAGAAGCATTTAAGAAGTTGAAGGTTGCTATATCGAGTGAGTTTGTGCTGCGTTTGCTAAATTTTGGGCTACCCTTTGAAGTCCATACTGATGCTTTTGAAAAAGCAATTGGTGGTGTGCTAGTACAAGAGAAACATCATGTTGCCTATGAAAGCAAGAAGTTGAATAAGGCAGAATAGAAGTGTTCAACTCATGAAAAAGAGATGATTGCAATGGTGCATTGTTTGCTAGCATGGCGTGTGTGTCTGCTAGGGCCTAAGTTCGTGGTGAGAACAGACAATGTGACTAACACCTTATTTAACACACAAAAGAAGTTGTCACCCAAGCAGGATGGTGGTAGGAGTTGCTGCAAGAGTATGACTTTGTGTGGGAGCACAAACCAAGCAAGCATAATGAAGTAGCAGATGCACTTAGCTGCAAACAGGTGCAAGAGTATGTGGCTGCCTTGACTAGAATGGAGTCAGATTTTGTGGACAGGATCAAAGACAGGGCTAAGCTGGATGCTACCTATCAAAAGCTAGTGCAAGATGTGAATACAGGCCTTGTGAGGCGTTATTGGCTTAAGGATAGGTTTTTGTATGCCAAGGGTGGCAAGCTGTTTGTTCCAAGTGGGAAGATTCGGAGATATGCTAAAGGAAACTTATGATCCACAATGGGCAAGACATCCAGGTAAGGATAGAATGTATGCATTACTGTCCTGTTCTTACTATTGGCCTAAGATGGAATTGGATATTGAGTTGTATGTGAAGATTTGTCTAATTTTCCAGCAAGATAAGGGCTTAAATCAAAAGGAAGCAGGTTTATTGCAGCCTTTTCCTATACCAGAAAGTCCATGGGTTTCGGTTTCAATGGTTTTTATTACTAGTTTGCCAAAAGTTAAGGGGATGGGTTCAGTATTTTGTTAGGATTAGTGCCCATAAATCCTATTGTATGATGTTATGTATGACATTATGTATAACTTAATATTGTGATTAATAAATTTGTTTTCTTATAATCTAAAATAATGGTAACATGAATATCGGACATTATCATATAGTCCATGAGATGCATAGTATGTGATTTATGTGAAAAGTCACAGAAGATATAAATCACAAGTTCTTTGTAAACTCAAAATTTGGTTCATAGTCGGTGATGAAATTAGGCATTTCATCTACGAAGACTATAACATATCAACTAAGATGATTTGTCTTGATCATGGAAGTGGAGACTTCTAGTTGATGTGTTGATATATTTTAAGAGTTAAGACATATTGAACTGGACCGCTGTGAGCTTTATTATTCTCCTAATGACTGCCAAATGAATAATAAATCTCACGACTTCT
Organism: Castanea sativa; assembly: GCF_040712315.1. NCBI lineage: Eukaryota > Viridiplantae > Streptophyta > Magnoliopsida > Fagales > Fagaceae > Castanea > Castanea sativa. The sequence continues at coordinate 32,392,142 of NC_134024.1, read as the reverse complement.
ATTTACATGAACTCTTAATCCTCAGATGATAATGGACCTGATCATGAAGTGTAGGTTGCTTTGATATATCAGGATTGAGATCTATCCTAACGGTCAAAACCTCAGTATGTTGGGTAGCCACATTTAGTGTTGATGGAACATATATTCTCAAGATAGAATTCATAGTCTCTTAACAGAGATATAAAATATTCCCTTGAGATAAGTTTAATGAGTTCAGTTATTCAGAGAGTTAGACATAACCACTTTGGTAAGAAATTACTAAAGTATATATTTATGAAATTGGATTTCATAAATATATGATGAATAATATTTAAAGGATTAAACCGGGTACTCAAGGATAAGATGTAGTAATTTACAAAGTGGCAGTCTACATTCATGACTTTGTATTACTACGAATATTTTATGAAAGGGTTGCATATATAATTAAGTCTTGGGATATAATTTATAAATAAGGCCTAGAGTGCAACTATATTTATATAGTGGTATTAAATATAGTTAATGGTAACTTTGGACTTGTCAAGAGTTGACAGAAAAGCCCAAGGCCCATTGGAGCTAGTGTCTTATTGGTCTGCTTTGGTCCTACTCCAAACCACATACTAAAGCCCAATTAGAAAGGCGCAAAAGACTAGCCCAATTAGAAAGGCCCAAAAGGCTAGCCCAATTTAATAATCAATTATAAGGAGAGAAACATACAGAATTTTAATATATGAAAAAGAGAGACATCATTGTGTAAAGGGGTGTATGTGAGTGTTGGATACTCTCATTCTCCCTTGAACAAAAACTTATTGAAAGATCACACATCTTGGGCGCAAAGTGGAATTGGAGTGAAGATTAAAAGTATTCCCAAGTGCTTTCGATCTTTATTTTGAAATTCATCACGCCAAGGTATGCTCTCTTGTTCTTGAATTCTGAAACTTACATAGTGCATGTTATCATTTTCGAATGAAGTAGATCCATTATTTTTCCGCTGCGTATGTTTTGTATGTGATACAAACATTTAATTTTCCTACAATTGGTATCAAAGCGGTCTTCAATTTCTATTTTGTATAACATATTTTGTGAGTTTTAGAATCAAGAATGATAGTTTCATGATGTTAGAAAGTTATTTGATTGATTTTCTGCATGGTGATTGGAATTGTTTTGATGAAAATTGAAATTGATGTTATGATGTTGTTTAAGTTTGATATTAAGTATGTTAATTGTTTAATTTGCTATTGATTCAACCTCCTCCTCATATTCAGAAGTGCCACAGCTTCCTTTCCTAATTCCAATCGCGACATTGGTAATCCCGCATCTGAGATAAACCTAGTCTGATTCACGTGGCAAAGGGCATTCCTTGTCCCCTTCTTATACTAGTGATTCATTTCCTGCAAAACCTTCCACCAGCAGCCGATTCCTCCTGCTTTTTGGGGCATCTATATAATATATGTATTTAAGGCTTTAACATCAATGGAAATCAGTTAGATATCAATCTCTGTCTCTTATGTTCATATGATGGTTGTTTGTTAATGAAAAACCATTGAAAATGCTTCAGGAAAAACTTTGGAAATTCGAAGTTCACGAGTTTCGATCGATCGAAAATTGTTTTCGATCAATCAAGTGAATTGGTGGCCATTCTGCTTGATTCGATTGATACCCGATTGCTAGTCGATCAATCAAATTTAATTTTGTGATCAATCGAGAAGCGATCGAGTACCAATCAAGCCAGGCGGACAGTTAGGTTCGAATTTTTTAATTTTTTTGACCGATCGAGGGGCATATTCAATCGATCGAAAGAAGGAAATTTTGAATTTTTCTAAGTGTTTTCAAGTTTTAAAAGTGCAAGGTTGTGTTGAAGGAAAAATTTTGGTTTTGTATCTCATACAAAACACATAGCAGAAGCAACAAATAAGGATCTATTTTATTCATGATCGATAACGTGCACTATGTAAATTTCAGAATTTAAGAACAAGATGACGTACCTTGGTGTGGAGAAATTCAAAACAAAGATTAGAAGCACTTGGAAACACTTTTAATCTTCACTCCAATTCCACTTTACGCCCAAGATGTGTGGTCTCTCAACCAGTTTTCAAGAGAGAATGAAAGTGTGTCTCACACTCTCTCACACACACCATTTCTTATTTCTTTTCTTTCTCTTAATAAAAATTCTGTATGTTTCTCCCTTTATAACTAACTGATTATCTAATTGGGTTGGCCTATTAGGCCTTTCCAATTGGGCTTTAGTATGTGGCTTGGAGTGGGACCAAAAGGGACCAATAAGACACTAGCTCCAATGGGCCTTGGGCTTTTCCGTCAACTCTTGACAAGTCCAAAGTTACCATTAATTATATTTAATACCACTATATAAATATAATTGCACTCTAGGCCTTATTAATAAATTATATCCCAAGACTTTATTATACATGCAACCCCTTCATAAAATATTCGTAGTAACACAAAATCATAAATGTAGACTGCCACTTTGTAAATTACTACATCTTATCCTTGAGTACCCGGTTTAATTCTTTAAAGTTATTCATTATATATTTATGAAATTGGATTTCATAAATATATACTTTAGTAATTTCTTACTAAATTGGTTAGGCCTAACTCTCTGAATAACTGAACACATTAAACTTATCTCAAGGGAATATTTTATATCTCCATCAAGAGACTATGAATTCCATCTTGAGAATATATGTTCCATCAACACTAAATGTGGCTGCCCAACATACTGAGGTTTTGACCGTCACTTTAGATCTCACTCCTGATATATCAAAGCAATCCACACCTCATGATCAGGTTCATTATTCTCTCAGGATTAAGAGTTCATGCAAATTGAAGTCGTGAGATTTATTATTCATTTGACAGTCGTTAGGAGAATAATAAATCTCACAGCGGTCCTGTTCAATATGTCTTAACTCTTAAAACATATCAACATATCAACTAGAAGTCTCCACTTCCATGATTAAGACAAATCATCTTAGTTGATACGTTATAGTCTTCGCAGATGAAATGCCCAATTTCATCACCGACTACGAACTATAAATTCTGAGTTTACAAAGAACTTGTGATTTACATCTTCTGTGACTTTTCACATAAATCACATACAATGCATCTCATGGACTATATGATAATGTCTCATATTCATGTTACCATTATCTTAGATAATAATAAAATAACTTTATCAATCATAATATTAAGTCATACATCATGTCATACATAATGTCATACATAATATCATACATAACATCATACAATAGGATTTAAGGGCACTAATCCTAACATGTGTGTAATTAGATTACGCATATTTTAAATTTAAAAACTTTTCTTTTAAAACATCTAGTGGGAGAGAGATACAAGGGTTGGATCTCATGGCCTCCATTGTCGGTTTATAGTAGTGTGATTAAACACCTCGCCTTGGCGTATATGCCTTGCTTCATTCGGAGGGTGTTTAATTCATGGCACTACAGATTAAACTTCTTAATGATGGATAATATGTGTTTTTACATTAAGAACGACCACGCTACCGTGGAGTTACTTAATGACTCACATGGAATTCAATCAATGGTGTACACTAGACTAAGTTCAATGTTAACCTCCGTTCGGAGCTATGTCATTATTACTTAGAGGCTAAAGGAAATACGAAATGTTATTAGTGTTTGATAAGAGTTATCATGATAGCACTAATAATGAGAATAGTTCTTAATCAATCATAGTGTTTATAATTTACTCGCTTCTAAGGAATTTTAAACATGGGATTGGATTGTTATTGCATATATTATTTCATGGTTTTATTAAGGTTCCATATTATATGCTTATATGCTAAATTGATAATGTCCAATTTACTTATTATATTCATGTTTATTATTTTCAGATTTGAACATGACATCATTTAGCCCACTTGTTACTATTCTTAATCAAAACAAACTGACTGGATTCAACTATGTTGACTGAAAAAGAAATTTGGACATTATTCTTACAGCTGAAGAGCACAAATATGTGCTTACTCAACCATGTCCTAGCTTTCCTTCATTACATACTCCTCTTGAGGAAAAATAGCGATATGATCGTTGGCAGAAATCTAATGAAATGGCCAAGTGCTATATACTAGCATCCATTTCAAATGTTCTACAACATCAAATACAAGATGTAGAACTAGCTTCGGACATTACGCTAAGTCTGAAGGAGATATTTGGTGAGCAAGGCAAGAAACCATGAGGCAAATTTATAATACCAAAATGGCTGAAAGTAGTTCAGTGAGAGAGCATTGTCTTACACTGATCTCTAATCTGAATACATTAGAAGTTTTAGGTGCCGACATTGATGGAGAATCCCAAGTGCATATGATACTCCAGTCACTACCAGAATCATTCAAGGAATTCAGACTTAATTATAACATGAACAGAAAGATTTATTCTTTGTTTGAATTAATGAATGAGTTAGTGGCGGCAGAAGGAATCCTTGGTACTTCTAGTGTTGAAGCCAATGTGGGTGAAGCTTCTACTTCTTAACCTAAGTCGAAAGGCATGGGTAAGAAGAATAACAAGAAGAAGAAGAAGAAGAAGAAGAAGGACTTCACTAAGCAAGAGGGTAAGCAAATTGCCTTAGGGGTTGCTGACAAAGGAAAGAAGATCAAAGGAAAGTGTTTCCATTGTGGTGAGAAAGGACATTGGAAGAGGAATTGTCCAAAGTTCAAAGCTGCCAAGAATAAGGGTATGGAAAGTTCATTTCTTCTTGAAATATGTTTGGTACAGAATCCCATGGATTATTGGTGTGTAGATTTAGGTTGTACTAATCATATCTGCAATTCTTTGCAGGGGTTTTAGGAGACCAGAAAGTTGAATGAAGGGGGATTGTTTCTTATTTTGGCTGATAGGAGCAGGATTCTGGTTGTAGCTGTTGGTGTTGTTAATTTATGCTTTGAGTTTAGGGTTTTAATATTGGAAGACTGTCTATTTGTACCTAATGTTCATAGGAATTTAATTTTTGCAACTTATTTAGGTAAACGTGGATATTGTGTTATCCTAAAGGACAATGTTGTAATAAAGAAGGATAAAATGTTTATTTGTTCTGACAATGTTGTGGATGGTCTTTATATCTTAAATCCTGATAAGCATGAATTACATAATTATGAATTAGATAATGACTCTCATGTAATATCATTAAAGAGAAAGTTTCATTCTACAAGTGATGCATATCTTTGGCACTTGCGTTTGGGTCATATTAATTCAAATAAGATTCAAAGACTAATCAAAGATGGACTTTTGCAGCCCATGGACTTTGATGGATTCCCTGTTTGCGAATCTTGTTTGGAAGGTAAAATGACCAAACGGCCTTTCTTTCTTGTGTAGAAGAGCCCAAGAGTTGCTTGAATTAGTTCATACAGATGTACGTGGTCCTATGTCAACCCAAGCAAAATGAGGTTATGAGCGCAATGCCATGTTTGTGTGCCTAGACCTAGGCTTTGTTTGTCATGTCATGTGCTATTATAGCCCTTTTTGTTTGGATGTATGCCCTTAAATCCTATTGTATGATGCTATACGTATGACATTATGTATGAGTTAATGTTGTGTTTAATAAAGTTGTTTTTATTATTATCTAAAAATAATGGTAACATGAATATTGAGACATTATCATATAGTCCATGAGATACATTGTATGTGATTTAGTTACAGAAGATGTAAATCAAAAGTTCCTTGTAAACTCAAAATATAGTTCGTAGTCGGTGATGAAATTAGGCATTTCATCTGTGAAGACTATAACATATCAACTAAGATGATTGTCTTGATCTTGGAAATGGAGATTTCTAGTTGGTATGTTGATATGTTTTAAGAGTTAAAACATATTGAACTGGACTGCTGTGAGATTTATTATTCTCCTAACGACTGTCAAATGATAAACTCACGACTCATATTTGCATGAACTCTTAACCTTGAGAGGATAATGGACTTGATCATGAAGTGTAGGTTGCTTTGATATATTAAGAGTGAGATCTATAGTTACGGTCAAAACCTCAGTATGTTGGGCAGCCACATTTAGTGTTAATGGAACATATATTCTCAAGATGGAATTCATAGTCTCTTAACAGAGATATAAAATATTTCATTGAGATAAGTTTAACGGGTTCAGTTATTCAGAGAGTTAGACCTAACCACTTTAGTAAGGAGTTACTAAAGTATATATTTATGGAATTGGATTTCATAAATATATGATGAATAACTTAAAGGATTAAACCGGGTACTCAAGGAATTAAGATGTAGTTATCTACAAAGTGGCGGTCTTTTTTTATGATTTTGTGTTACTACGAATATTTTATGAAGGGGTTGTATGTACAATAAAGTCTTAGGATATAATTTATAGATAAACGTAGAGTGCAACTATATTTATATAATGGTATTAAATATAGTTAATGGTAACTTTGGACTTGTCAAGAGTTGACAGAAAAGCCCAAGACCCATTGGAGTTAGTGTCTTATTGGTCCCTTTTGGTCCCACTCCGAGCCACACACTTTATCCCAATTGGAAAGGCCCAAAAGGCTAGCCCAATTAGATAATTAGTTAGAAACAATGGAAGAAATATACAGAATTTTCTGTAGAGAATTGTAAGAACATCATTATGAAGTGGTGTAAGAAGTGTTAGACACTTTGGCTTTTCTCCTTTGGAAACTGATTGAAAGACCACACATCTTGGGCGTTAGTGGAATTGGAGTGAAGATTGAAAGTGTTCCCAAGTACTTCTGATCTTCGGTTTTGAAATTCACCGCTCTAAGGTACACTCCCTTGTTCTTAAATTTTGAAACTTATGTAGTGCATATTAACATTTATGAATGAAGTAGATCCGTTATTTTTCTGCTGCGTATGTTTTGTATACGATACAAACATGTTATTTTCCATCACTTTTGTCGTCTTTCTTTCTTGTGTTTTGGCTTTTTGGTTTAGACCCGATCTAGACCCTATGGTCTTTGTCATCATCCATACACCTTAACCTATATCAAAGGGTTTGGATCATCCTTTTTGCATGTTTATGTTTGCTTGCTTCTATGCTTTATGCTTGTGTTAGGGCTTGATCTTGTTTGGTTACATTTAACGCCCATGAGGCCTTGTTTAGGTGTGACCACTTGGGATGTGTCTCCGGATGCCGGGTTACTCTGTGCGTGCTCTTCCCTTTTCCGCTCCGTATGATGATATACTTACCATACTTGTTTGTGCCACCTGTTGGCTTTTTATGCATCTTTAGACGCTTGCTTATATGTCCATGCATGAGTCTTGCTTGCTAGTGTGTCGTCCATACTTTAACACAATGAAGCTATGGACATTCGATCCAAACCTACGTTTTTCTCTCACAGACGTCACCTTTTGTTTGCCTTTTTGCTTGTTTGCTTTCTTGTCTGCTTGATTTCGTGTCTTGTCTGCTTATCTTTGCTCGTCATGTCTCCTGTCATATGCTATGCTTACTATGTCTATCATGCATATCGCTTCGTGCCTCTTTTGTATGCTCGTTACCTCTTTTCCTTCCATTGCTTGTCTGCTAGTTTCTTGTCTTTGCCTTTGCATGTACACACATGGAGCGAGGATACTTGGAGCTAGGGCACGGCTTCCCAGGCATGAGCAAAAAGGGTGCGGAGTCAAGCATGTAGATTTGAGCCAAACGGCTGTGTTTAGTAGGTTTAGGATTTTAGCCTTTCCCTTTGGTTATGTACTCTTTTAAACTCCCTTCCTTCCTCCTCCCTTTCATTATTAAATGGGTTGTATTAGGTATATCATGCTGTGTACCATTCGTCCTCACCTCTAGAGTATGGCAACCCCTATTTATTTTTCTACTCTTGTATTTTAGGCCATGCTCTAGGGATATAGGCATTTACTTTCTTGCTCTGTGTGCTCGTGTTGTGCATGATTTATGTATATATATACCTACTCGCCCCTTTCGGTGTGATTGTCATAGTATGTACCACCTAAGGCAAGCGATGCCTAATTTCCACAGCGAAAGCAAGGTGACATGCCACCGGGTTTTCGACGTGGAAATTTGGTATTTTGCTTGAATGCTTTAGGAGAGTATAGATTGGGACCACACCCATTCAAAAGCCAAACCTCAAAGCCCCCGTGTATGCAAAACCCTGAAATCCAATGCCAAAATCATGTTTTTACTGCCAATTTCCAAAAATTAAGGTTTTATCAAAATAAAGGATTGTCCTCGAACAGGCATTGTGGGGT
>NC_134024.1:32358950-32368950 GCF_040712315.1 Castanea sativa | reverse complement strand
AGGTATGACCTTGACCCAATGATTATAAAGAATCACGAACCAAAGGTATAAAGTTTGAACGCCACAAGGAAGAATCCTTGATAAGTTCACAGTTCTTGAAGAACCAAAAGAGAGCAAAGCCTCACCTTTTCTGGATTTTATTCAACAATATTCTAAAAAACGTTTACAGACTTCAGAGCCTATTTAAGGTCTCCACAAAACTTGACAGACAAGAAAATATATTCTGAAATAACTCCTAATTGATACCTTACCATATCAGGAATCAAGTTTGACCTAAAAAACATTAAATGCACCTAAAAACAAGGAAAATACCTAAAAAACGTACTAAATAATAAAACCCTAAATAAAAGCTGATTTGGTCTGAAATTAGCAGATCCAAAATAGGAAAAAATCTGTCTTAACTGATATAGAGCTGGACAGTCAATCAGCCATAAATTCATGCCATAAATCACTCCCAATTAAGCCAGATCAGCCCTAAATAGCTTGAATTAAATTTACTACACTTTCATCTTCCTTTGGGCCAAGCTTGGAATATCCTGTGTTAGAATCAGCCCAAATCTCTTGAATCAGCCCATTAAGTGCTTCTTGGATCTTCTTGGATCTTGCTCTTATAATAGGCCAAACTGGAACATGCAATGGATCTTTGAATACTTGTTGATTCTCATCATCGATGAATCTTTGAATACTTGTTGAGACAAGAAGAAAAAAAGGGGCTCCATAGACAGCCTAGCTGTCGAGAGGTACCAAGAAGTTGTCGAGATTGCTTAAAAACAGTTTTTCAAAGAACAGAAATACACAGACATGAATGCAATCAAATATGCTACTCAACCAATGATCCAAACAACATTTTAAGCACTAAAAAAAATCTCTCAACAAGAAAAATGTCAAGCATATAGATCCAAAAAAAAAAAACACACACACACACACACACACACATACACACACACTAAACAAGTCTAAACAATTTTATATTTCAAAAACAAGTCAAGATTGTTTAGTGAGCATACATTAGCACATGTATTCCTTGTGATGGCCAAATCACATTGTATCTGCACATGTATCAAAAGTAGCAAAGAATATTGCGTGTTATGTGTGACAAACATTGCAAGATTGCATTAGTGTCTACATGTGAAGACGATTTAAGATATGAGAAAATCAAATTAACTCACACACGATCATAAGTGCTTGATGGAGACTATCACCATTGAGGTACATCCTATAACTCTCACATCTCCTACAATACATGCTTGCAATCATATATAAAGCATTTTGATTGTTTTTGCTTTTGATTTTTGAAAGTTCAAAAAGCGTGTAAAACACCCTTGAACGTTTAGACTCCCAAATTACAAAATACCAATTCAAGCTTATGAACAAACAATGTACGTGCGAAAAATGTAAATAAGTTAAAACAGAATTGATAACATAATCTGAACCAAATAAAATCACATCCACAGCAGAAATTAAATGGCAAAGATTAAGGGAAGAGAGATGCAAACACAAGGACAACACAACGATGTGTTATCGAAGAGGAAACCGAAGCCCTCAGTGTAAAACCTCTCCGCCGCCCTCCAAGCGGTCAATAATCCACTAAAGAATGTAGTTGGGATACATGGACAATAGAAGATCCTCCAAGCCTAATCTACCTTGTGTACCTAAGCCCTCCAAGCTCCTACTCCAACGAGGTTGGGCCGAACCTATTTCTTCTTTAGCTTTCCGGATTTCGCTACATCCCATAGCATCAACCAATATGAAATTGGTCCATTCTTAACTGCTTCCTAAAGCACCAAACAGCCTTCTCACAGATATGGATATGGTGCGATAAGGTTTTGGTAATAGACCTCTTAAGGATATAACAATGGAGAGGAAGAGAGTAGAGGAATTTGAAAAGCCTCTAAGTGAAAATTGTGGATGAGTCAATCTTGTTTTTCTCTAGGGTTTCTCTCTCAAAATTCTCTCTGGAAGCTCTCTACATTTTATGGGTATAAGGGGTATTTATACTCAGGTGAGAAAGGAATGCGAAGAGTTAGATTTTCCCAAACAGGGCTGGCTGGCAACTTGGCCTCGCGACTTGACTGAGTCGTGAGTTCAAGCCGCGAGCAAACAGAATGGCCAGACTGGACTTTTTGTTCTGTAGTGCTCTAGTTGGTGTGACTGTTCAACTTATCAGCACACTTCACTTGTGTGCATCATCTGGCGGCTTGCAAGCCGCGAGCCACCCGCGAGTCCCTGCTTCACTGCACATTCTTGATCATTTCTTCACACTTTCTCACATACTACCCTTACATGAATCCCACCTAAATACAGGGTTTCTAAGTGCTGAATTACAAGCAAATTGGCACGGAATAAAGCCAACACAATGGTTGATAAATTTCAACCTTACAATCTCCCCCTTTGGCTATTCCGTGACAAAACCCTAAAACAAACTCTAGACTTAACATGTGAGTTGGGAGCAGTTGAACAAAACTCACTCACACCTAACTCTAGAATTTGTGTAGCTCTTGAGTCATAAGAACAAGTGTCTCCTGAAATACAACAACACAATATGATCATTGCATGCTGAAAAACTTGTAATGCATATGAGACAAGCATAATGCGATCAAAGCACAATTGAGTAAAGTAATAGACCAAAGCTTGACCATACAAGGAATCACTATAAAATAGTGACCACAATGCTCATTCACACTTGGAATGAACATCCGGACATGCAGGCTATTAAGCTTAAATGCAAAGAATCATTTGCATGTCCAACACTCAACCAATGCACAATACAAGAAGTATATGCATCTAGGAACAAGATCCTACAAGAGCACAAGAGTGATGTACTAAAAGCAGTACATAGCAAAACATCAAGTACATAAGCTACAAAGCATAGGAATAAAACATAAAGGCTGCCTAAGCATGGTACAAACCATAAAAGTCTACAGACCATAGAAAACAAACCCTAAAAGCTTACAAAAGCAACATGGGTACAGATGAAAGCATGCATAAATACTGAAAAACTATCTTAAATATATATGATCCTTGAGTTTAAAACAGCAATAGAAAAAAAAAAACCAAAATATTTAGCAAAGTATCTAGCAAACCCATAATAAAAAAATCTGAAACACAACACCAGACATAATCATAAAGTAAACTGCTTAAGATAAGTTTTTGGCATGCTCCCCCTCAAACTGACACTCCACCTCAAAAGCTGCTATCCTTCAAAAAATTCTCCCCTTTTTTGACCAAAATGGCCAAAGGGTCACTGCTGAGAGGAGAAGCTATCAAACTTTGCTGAGAGGATGTTCATTTGATCTTGAAGTGTAGTCAGCCTGTCAGATTGTTCATTCTGGACATATCTGAGCCCATCAATCCTCTCTAGGATGATCTGGAATGCATCTGAAGGTACAGCTGATGAAGATGAAGCTCTGTTCCTCTTGCCACAACCTCTTGAGCTTAAAGCCTGTCTTGCAGCCTCTGTCTCAGTGGCCATGGGTTCACCTTCAGCTTGTTCACATTTCTTTTCATCACCTGGGAGACAAACTTGTATCCTTGTGATGGTCAGTTTGTTGATGGTTGAGGTTACAGACATGGGACTGATATCTTGAGGGATGGGAATATCTTTCAGTCTAAAAATCCTCATAAGTAGGCTGGGAAAAATCAACTTGGCCCTAGAGGTTGTTCTAGTTTCATCCACAATGGTGTCAAAGATGTGAGAGCTAATGTCTATGAAGGTGTTTTCCTTGAGCGCCATGAGAAATATAGCTCTGGCATTATTGATTGTAGTCAGCTTCTTAACTGGGTACAAATTGAACATCATGATGGTGGTTAGACACCTCATGCCAGCAGGGAAGGCAATAGTGTTGAGGCATCTCCCCTCTCGTGATCCACCAATGCGAGATTGGATGGTCTCTATGGATAGCATCCTGTCCTTGAAATTGGTGAAGTCATGATCCTCTAATTCTTCAAGACCTAGTACCTCATCTATATCACCGACTACTATCGTGAATTCCTTTCCTCTTATATAACAATTCAACTCATCTTCTCTCAGGACAGCATTTGCATAAAATTGTCTGATAAGAAACTCAAATACCATAGGTAAGTCACTCAGCAACTTATCCCATCCTCTGCCCCCAAAACACTTTGGAATGAAGGTGTCCTTCAAATCCACCAAATCTACAAATCGTTCCTAAATGATGTGTGCCTTTACGAATAAGTCTCTATATCTCTCAAAGTGTTGAGTGGATCTAAATTTTATGTTATCCACTTTCAGCCTTTTATCACCTTTCTTGGCAGTAGTTTTCTTTGTTGGGAAATTAAGACTCTGGTTAATAGAATTAAGAAGTTTTAAATCCAAGTTGTTAATTAGATTTATTATGCATAAAACTTGTTAAAACAAAGAAACATCGATATCATGTCAAATATAAGTGCAGCAGAAAAATAAATAAGACAAGATATGATGACCCAAGAAAACCAATGAAACCAACCAATTTCATAGTAAAAAATCTGGGGGGAAACCTTCCCAAAAAGCAATTCACTATAGTAAAGAGAAGTTTCAGATCTAGTACAAAACCTTTGTCCCTAGACTCTACAATCCTCGTAGATGAACTCACAGCAGAAACCTTCTACCGCTTCAGAACCTCTAAACTCTTCAATATATGAACTCCACCCTTTGATGCATGGATCCCAGTACGTGACTAACTCCTTTTCACGAATCCCGGTACGTGACTCACTCACCAACTTGAGAAAGAAAAATGTTGGCTGCAAAGTTCTTCACTTCATCAACACAATGAAGATCAAGAAGCACTTGGATACAAAACCCTCAGGCATAAAGACGCAGTAGCTTCTTTCAGAGAGAATAAGGCTTTGGTCACCTTTTGCATATGTTTTCCTTGTATTCTCTTATGTGACGGCCTCTAAAATAAGCCTTATATATGTCTAGGGTTGTGAGAAAAGAAACCCTACACAAATACAAAAGCCTGGCCCAAAAATCAGATTTGAAAATTCTGATTTTCGTAACTTCGATAGATAGAAAGTGTCGAGCCTCATTAAACCTCCATAGATAGCTATCTGTCGAGCAGCTGTCTAGCAGGTGTCCAGCTATTTGTCCAGCTTTAGTAACCACTTTTTCTTCACTTGTTTCTTGATCCAATCTTCATGGCTTTAATACTACACTTGAACAACATGTTCTTTGAAGTATTAAACACATCATAGATCTACCCAAAAACAAGTAAAGTGCGTTTTGTCAGAGGATTAGCCAACTATATAAAATATGTTCTTAACAATCTCCCCATTTGACAATCCGTGACAAAACCACAACAAACAAATGAAAATATGAGAGAAGTCATAAATCACTCAACCCATACTCACTTGTTGAATACAATAAAATTTATCCTAACACAAAATCTTGAAAAACTTTGCGTGAAGCAGAAATACATCAAGGCATCTTTGACAACCTGTATTTTTGAAACGCTTTAAACAAAACACATCAAGGCATCTTTGTGTGAAGCAGAAATAATAGATTGCATACAAAAATAAGAAACATGTGTATAAAGAAAAAAAAGAAACAACACATGTAGAGGTAGGTGAAGAAAACATACATCATCACATATACCACTTGATAAGCATCATGTATGTAAGAATGGACACAAGTCCTAAGGTACAAGAACAAGAAGCTAAAAGTAGCTTCTACAACAACAAGGAGGTAAACACTCCCCTTAACAAGATGAAACACATCTCCCTTTTACAAGGGCATTTATTTCTCCCCCTAACTTGTAGAATCTTAAAGAAAGAAACCACAAATTCTCCAATTTCTCCCCATTTTTTTCATGATTGACAAAGGGTACAAGAAGCTATAAAGCTTTACCCGAGAAACATAAAGATGATCAAGATGATCAAGGGGGCACAAAGAATCCATAAAAATGCATGAATGTAATGAAGCAAGATGCTATGGATGACAAGATAAGAGAAACATGCAAAACATGTGAAAAACAATGCATGCAAAGGATCGAGAGGTGTCGAGAAGCTATCGAGCAGACCTCGATGGATCGAACAACTATCGAGAAGCTATCGAGGGGACAGGAACTTTCTCGATCGATCCACCTAGCTATCGAGAGGTTTCGAGATTGCGATAAGATGCAACAGAAGAACTCGACAGATAAGCCAGGTATCGAGAGGTGTCGAGGAGGTGTCGAGATGGCTTAAAAACAGTTTTTCAAGAAGAGAAAACATATATATGAATGCAATCAAACATGCAACTCAGCCAATGACCTAACCAACATTTTAACCTCTCAAATATCAAAGAGTTAAACAATTAGCTCCCAAAAACTCACACACACACACTAAACAAGTCTAACCAATTTTATATTTCAAAAACAAGTTAAGACAGTTTTGTGAGCATACATCAACACATGTAAACCTTGTGATAGGCAAATCACATTGTACCTGCACATGTATCAAGAGTAGCAAAGAATATTGCGTGTTGTGTGTGAAAAACATCGCAAGATTGCATGAGTGTCTCAAGGTTATGATGATTTGAGATATGAGAAAATCATTTTAACTCACACACAATCATAACTGTTTGATGGGGACTATCACTTTTGAGGTACATCCTATAACTCCCACATCTCTTAGAAAACACGCTTGCAATCATATTTAAAGCATTTTTTTCTTTTTGCTTTAATTTCTTTTTAATAAGCAAACCATGCATGGGTATACAAAGGAGAGAAAAAAAATTCCAATTATGTTAAGCTTTTAGACATTGCACTTTTGCTATGCCGAAGCATACAGATGTCATTGACATTGCACTTTTGCTATATCGAAGCATACAGATGTCATATCATGATTGGCGGGTAACAATGGTGAGATGGTTATTTATGCCTTTCTCTTAGGATTTTCTAGTCCTTCTCGTTAAAAAGTGTGATATGAGTGTTAAGTATAAGAGATCACTTAACCTTACTCATCACAAACAAAGAGCCACAAAGCTCACTTACTTAGTTTGTGCATAAGAATGCTCATCTAAGTTACAAGAGATACAAAGTTTAGAAAACTCTGTTTCAATGGCCATTTTAAGGTTCAGAGGAACCAATGTACACAAACACACACTGTTTTTGTATTTTTCTGATTTTTCTCTTTTTTTTTATTATGTTGAAAACAAAACAAAATAAAAACTAAACAACCAAACAAAAACAATCATGAAAGCATGAAAGAAAGATGCAAATGCATGAAGGCATGATAGAAGAATGCAGATGCATGAAAGCATGATTTCAAAAGAAGAAAAGAAATCAAGCAAAGAGAGTCTTACTTTAGATAGAAAGAATTAAAGCACAGGACAAACAGAAAAGACAATTAAGTCTTAGGCTCCTTTTTCACCCACACAGCACAAGTCTTTGGCCGTGAAGATGAAAAGGCACATGTCCTAATATGTCTACTAAAGGACATAGAAGAATTAAAATTCTCTTAAAATTGAGTTAAAAAGCTAAAAACTTTTAATAACTCACCAAGAATAGGTACAGAGCCTTTAGATAAAGGATGAGACCTATTGGACACTTGCTTATGAGAAAACAACTTGAAACAATTAGAGCGACTGTGTCTAGAAACACCACAATGGTGACAAACATGAGCAGTTTTAGAGTTACTCGGCTTCCCAGAAAGAGGTCTAACCTTCAAGATGAAGGAAAAATTCTGGTTTTGTATCTCATACAAAACACATAGCGGAAGCAACAAACAATGATCTATTTCATTCACGATTGATAACGTGCACTATGTAAATTTAAAATAAAGATAGCGTACCTTGGTGTGGAGAAATTCAAAACAAAGATTAGAAGCACTCGGGAACACTTTTAATCTTCAATCCAATTTCACTTTACGCCCAAGATGTGTAGTCTCTCAATCAGTTTTCAAAGGGAGAATGAAAGTGTGTCTCACACTCTCTCACACACCGTTTCTTATTTTTCACTTATTTCACCAATAAAAATTCTGTATGTTTCTCCCTTTGTAACTAACTGATTATCTAATTGGGTTAGCCTATTGGGCCTTTCCAATTGGGCTTTAGTGTGTGGCTTGGAGTGGGACCAAAAGGGACCAATAAGACACTAGCTCCAATGGTCCTTGGGCTTTTTCGTCAACATTTGACAAGTCCAAATTTACCATTAATTATATTTAATACCACTATATAAATATAATTGCACTCTAGACCTAATTAATAAATTATATCTCAAGAATTTATTATACATGCAACTCCTTCATAAAATATTTGTAGTAACACAAAGTCATAAATGTAAACTGCCACTTTGTAAATTACTACATCTTATCCTTGAGTACCCGGTTTAATCCTTTAAAGTTATTCATTATATATTTATGAAATCCAATTTCATAAATATATACTTTAGTAATTTCTTACTAAAGTGGTTAGGCCTAACTCTCTGAATAACTGAACCCATTAAACTTATCTCAAGAGAATATTTTATATCTCCATCAAGAGACTATGAATTCCATCTTGAAAATATATGTTCCATCAATACTAAATGTGGCTGCCCAATATACTGAGGTTTTGACCGTCACTTTAGATCTCACTCTTGATATATCAAAGCAACCCACATCTTATGATCAGGTTCATTATTCTCTCAGGATTAAGAGTTCATGCAAATTGAAGTCGTGAGATTTATTATTCATTTGACAGTCGTTAGGAGAATAATAAATCTCACAGCGGTCCTGTTCAATATGTCTTAACTCTTAAAACATATTAACATATCAACTAGAAGTCTCCACTTCCATGATCTAGACAAATCATCTTAGTTGATACGTTATAGTCTTCGCAGATGAAATGCCCAATTTCATCACCGACTACGAACTATAAATTCTGAGTTTACAAAGAACTTGTGATTTACATCTTCTGTGACTTTTCACATTAATCACATACAATGCATCTCATGGATTATATGATAATGTCCCGTATTCATGTTACCATTATTTTAGATAATAATAAAATAACTTTATCATCACAATATTAAGTCATACATCATGTCATACATAATATCATACATAACATCATACAATAGGATTTAAGGAAACTAATCCTAACAAGAGGTTGACAGAGACCTCAACTTAGGACAGTTTGGCCTAATATGACCAACAATGTGACAATGATGACAAGTGGGGACAAAAACATATTTTTCTTTCATCCTAGGTGGAGTTTTAGACATAGGTTTAGAAACTTCAGCATTAACATCAGATTGTTTACCTTTGTCTATACTAGTAATATTAGCCTTCAACTCTTGATTATTTCTTTTAAATGGAGGAATATAAAATCTTTTTCTTTTGAATTAGGCTCAACAACAAGGTTGGCACTAGTTAAATTTGCAGCTTCAATTTTAAATTCAACTAGTTGCTCTTCCAAAGTCTTAATTTTTCCACCTGAGATGAAATTTGATTTTTAAATTTCTCATTCAAATTATTTGCTTCATCCAATTTTGCAATCAAATCATCTCTTTCAAGTTTAACCTTTTTAAAATTAGCTTTTAATTTTGTAGAACACTCAAGAGATTTCATACAAATATTATAAAGCTTGCAATAAGCATCTTGAAATCATCATCATCATTCAACACAAGATCATGCAAATCAAAACAATCAAGAGCTTCCATGACAACGGGGGTCGAGGATCACACTCAGGAAATTAATCCAATCAGAGTGTACCCACTCTGATACCACTTGTTGGGAAATTTAGATCCCGGTTGATAGAATTAACAAGTTTTAAATTCAAGTTGTTAATTAGATTTATTATGCATAAAACTTGTTAAAAAAAACAAACATCAATATCATGTCAAATACAAGTGCAACGGAAAAATAAATAAGACAAGATATGATAACCCCAAGAAAACCAATGAAACCAACCAGTTTCATAGTAAAAAACCTAGGGGGAAACCTTCCTGAAAAGCAATTCACTATATAGTAAAGAGAAGTTTCAGATTTAGTACAAAACCTTTGTCCCTAGACTCTACAATCCCCGTAGATGAACTCACAG
>NC_134024.1:32338950-32346450 GCF_040712315.1 Castanea sativa | reverse complement strand
CACGTTTTTTTTTTTTTTGGAACTGGGTGCACGATTTTAACCTAGTGCACTTCAACAAAACGAAAAAAAATAAGAATGATGAATGAAGAACACAACAGAAACAGGATAGGATGATAACAGGAAACAAAAGATAAAGGGATAGAAAACTGATTTTAGAACCTGTGCTCTGATACCAAATGATGCGAACCTCAATCGACACGCTTTGAGACCCAACAAAAATATTGGAATATTTAACCCAGGAAAGCTAAAAATCAGATTTATGATAGAAACCCTAACCCAACGTTTATGATCAAAACGCGAACTAAAGGTATAAGTTGACCTTGACCCACTGATTATAAAGAATCACGAACCAAAGGTATAAAGTTTGAACGCCACAAGGAAGAATCCTTAATAAGTTCACAGTTCTTGAAGAACCAAAAGAGAGCAAAGCCTCACCTTTTCTGAATTTTATTCAACAATATTCTAAAAAACGTTTACAGACTTCTGGGCCTATTTACGGACTCCACAAAACTTGACAGACAAGAAAATATATTCTAAAATAACTCCTAATTGATATCTTACCATAGCAGGAATCAAATTTGACCTAAAAAGCATTAAATGCACCTAAAAAGAAGGAAAATACCTAAAAAAACGTGCTAAATAATAAAACCCTAAATAAAAGTTGATTTGGTCTGAAATTAGCAGATCCAAAATAGGAAAAAAATCTTCCTTAACTGATATAGAGCTGGAAAGTCATTCAGCCATTAATTCATGCCATAAATCACTCCCAATTAAGCCAGATCAGCCCTAAGTAGCTTGAATTAAATTTATTACACTTTCATCTTCCTTTGGGCCAAGCTTGGAATGTCTTGCGTTAGAATCAGCCCAAATCTCTTGAATCGGCCCATTAAGTGCTTCTTGGATCTTGCTCTTGTAATAGGCCCAACTGGAACGTGCAATAGATCCTTGAATGCTTGTTGATTCTCATCAGCTGCGAAAAACATAAAGACCCAAATTTTGAAAAATATTCTAAGTATTTTTCGCAACTAGGACATTTACCTGCCAGTGAGTCGTGAGAAATCTCTGTATGGGCTCGCGACTAGGGCATACGACTGGACCAACCCGTGACTAAGTCGCCAAAACAAGGCAACACTGTTTTTTGAAAATTTTGACATTTTAGAAAGAACAAAAATACTATCGAAACATAACTTAAAATACTCAAAAATATTTTTGTGTTTGATCAACAAAGGTTGAGTATGTGTAAACACATTTAATCAAGTACAGTCACACAAATGAATATGGCATTCATTGATCATATGCTTGTGTGATGTGTGTGGGAATAAAAAATGAGATAGTCCTTAGTCTAATGTGAAGTTTCAATGATCAATTCAACCAAGGCATACACAATTAGCACTAGATAATGTGACCCATCTCAATAATAGAAGTATGCATAAATGACCTCCCACAAAACTTGATAGCATAAGAATGAAGCTTTTCATTTGGCTTCATATTCATCATATCATTTGGTCTTTTTGAAATAGTACATCTCATTGTGAGATCAATGCTAGAAATTTTGATATTTCAATTGATGAGATAGCCTTTGGCATTTTGGGCATCATACATTTTATAAAGGTCACTTTCCCTTTTTCTTAGTCAAATACTAGTATGTGCAACAGGCTTTTGCAGCTCAATATCTCTTTTCATTTGGAGATTTACATTTGGAGAGCTCTTTTTAAGCAAAAAACAATAAATAAAAGAGTGGGAAGATATATAGGCACAAGTCTATGCATGTCTCAAGATCGACAAAACCATTCACTAATCATTCATAACAAGGTTGAAGATCTATTTACAACAGTCACATAGATGTCAAGATTTTTCTCACAATGAAATGAGTGCATAGGGAACAAGCTATGTTCAAAGATACACAAGGCCATTAGTACGAAGGTATAAGGAAAAACATGTTTTGAGACAAAACTCAACAAAGATGATCAAACAATTAGGATTTTCTACTTTTTATGTGTTTTTGGATTTTTTGACACAAAAACAAGGAAAAATTGATCAAAAACAACAATGTGAAAAACATTTAAAGTGAAAAAAAAAAAAAACAAACAGCCAACAAGCCCACAATCAAGCATATTCACACGACATAGGAAGAATTAATGCATGGACATGTTGTAATGCTTATGCATGAGTACCCTTTTTCACCCACATGTCACGTGCGTTTGGGGTGATATCCCTATAGGATGGGGTACGAGAGTTAGGACTTTCGAACCTTCTTGTGAAGCTTTCTAACAGTTACTGAATGCACCAATCATCTTCATCACGTCTATCATTCCAAGACACCATTTCGACCTCTTGATGGTTCAACAGCCCACAAGTTGTCTTATCGTTTCTTGGTCCTCTTGACCTTTGACCACCAGCATTCCTTAATGCTTTCAGCTGATGACAATTTGGTCGGGTGTGCCCTTGAAGTCCATAGTGATAACACACATGGTTCGTTCTAGAACCTCGTTGTGATCGTGGAAGAGATTTGGCTCTGGCTTCAGACTTGATCGCAAATTGATTACGGGGCTTGTTCAACACCCGCTGGTCAGCCACATTCTTCTTCTTCTCAACCTTGGCCTTCTCCACAGTAGGAGCAACTACAGCCGGCTCTTTGGCCTTCACAAACTTCACTTCTTTGGAGGTATTCACAGTTGAGCTACTATCTCCGGTGTATCCTAATTTGGTTTTTTCGGAAAAGTTTTTTGAGAGGAAAGGACATCATCAAGCTTCTTTGTGGATACGCGCTCTATTTTGGCATTTGCTTGAACCACCTTAAGCTTAAGGAATCTCACCTTGGTGTAGGCTTCGGTTAGTTTGCCATTTAGCGTCTCAATCTCACACTTGGCCTCTTTGTATCTCACTAAGAGACTTCGATAGTCCTCCTCTGCTTTCTTCATCTTCTTTACAGCCGCCTTGGCCACCCTTGCATACTCTCTCGACTTCTCAAGGAGTGAATTGTAGTTCTCTCGAAGACCAGTTGTATCTTCATCTTCTTCAGCATCTGATTCTTCTACAATTCCCATGTATTACTCATCACTATGCTCCCCAAGCTCTTGCACAAGCATATTCAAGTCCTCCGAAGACTCAACATGAGCAATAATCATGAATGTTGAGAAATTTCCTTCTTCATTACAGCTATCCTTCGAATCAGAGGTGGAAGACACTGAGAGTGGTGGCATAAGCCTTCCCTTTTGATCTCAAATAATTAGGACATTCCTTTTTGGAATGGCCATGCCCATTACATTTAAAATAAGTGACTCCTTGGGTAGATTGGGACTCCTTCTCGTCTCTCTTTTTGAAGTCTCTTTTCTCCTTTACGAAACTTGTGAATTTCCCTTTATCACCAAACTTCCCACTGTTCTTGAACTTCAGGAATTTGCGGAAATTCTTTGCAAGGTAAGCTACATCCTTTTTGACTACATCCTCATCTTATGATTTGTGTGCTTCTACCTTTTTCATTTATCATCTTAAGAGTAAGTGATTTGCTCTTTCTTTGATTTGGCAATGAGAGCTCATATGTTTGGAGAGAGCCAATCAGCTCTTGGACTTTGATTTCATCCAGGTCCTTACTCTCCTCAATTGCAGTCACCTTTACACGGAAACTCTCTAGCAATGAAGGAAGAATTTTCGTACAACTTTCGAGTCCTCCGTTTTGCTCTCCCAAAATAAACTTGCCGATGACCACTTCATTTAGTTACTATAGAAAGAGACAAAGGACTCATCCTCACTCATTTTCAGCTCCTCAAACCGAGTGGTCAGCATCTGCAACTTGGTGTCCTTAACTTTCTTCGTTCCTTCGTACGTGGTCTCCAATATCTGCCATGCCTCCTTGGCAATGGTTATGTGAGATATCCTGTGGAACTCATTTGGAGATACACCATAAAAAATAGCGTTAAGTGCTTTGTTGTTTGCATTAGACGCTGTGAGGGCTGCCTTATCCCATGTGGATTTGGCTGCCTCTGGTCTAGTCCAGCCGACATCAACAGCATCCCAAATAGATTCATCTATTGAACATAAGAATGCTCTCATTTGTACCTTCCAAAAGGCATAATTGCTACCATCAAAATATGGTGGAGCATTCAAAGATTAAGATTGGTCCATCTCAATATGGAGTCAAGGATCACACTAAGCTGTTTAAACCACAAAGAGTGCACCTGCTCTGATACCAATTGAAAGTTCAAAAAGCGTGTGAAAAACCCTTAAACGTTTAGACCCCCGAATTACAAAATACCAATTCAAGCTTATGAACAAACAATGTACGTGCGGAAAATGTAAATAAGCTAAAACAGAATTGATAACATAATTTGAACCAAATAAAATCACATCCACAGTAGAAATTAAATGGCAAAGATTAAGGAAGAGAGATGCAAACACAAGGACAACACAACGATGTGTTATCGAAGAGGAAACCGAAGCCTTCGGCGTAAAACCCCTCCATCGCCCTCCAAGCGGTCAATAATCCACTAAAGAATGTAGTTGGGATACATAGACAACAGAAGACCCTCCAAGCCTAATCTACCTAGTATACCTAAGCCCTCCAAGCTCCTACTCCTACAAGGTTGCGCCGAACCTATTTCTTCTTTAGCTAACCGGATTCCATTACAGCCCATAGCATCAACCAATATGAAATTGGTCCCTTCTTAACTGCTTCCCAAAGCACCAAATAGCCTTCTCACAGATATGGGTATGGTGAGATAAGGTTTTGGTAATGGACCTCTCAAAGATGTAACAATGGAGAGGAAGAGAGTAGAGGAATTTGAAGAGTCTCTAAGTGAAGATTGTGGATGAGTCAATCTTGTTTTTCTCTAGGGTTTCTCTCTCAAAATTCTCTCTGGAAGCTCTCTACATTTCGTGGGTATAAGGGTTATTTATACTGGGGTGAGAAAAGAATGCGAAGAGTCAGATTTTCCCAAATAGGGCTGGCTAGCGACTTGGCCTCGTGACTTGATTGAGTCATGAGTTCAAGCCACGAGCAAACAGAATGGCCAGAATGGAATTTTTGTCCTGTAGTGCTCCAGCTGGCGTGACTGTTCAACTTCTAAGCACGCTTCGCTAGTGTGCATCATCTGGCAGCTTGCAAGCCGCGAGCCACCCCCGAGATCCAGCTGTGAGTCCTTCCTTCACTGCACATTCTTGAGCTTCACACTCTCTCACACACTATCCTTACATGAATCCCACCTAAATACAGGGTTTCTAAGTGCTGAATTACAAGCAAATTGGCACGGAATAAAGCAAACACAATGGTTGATAAATTTCAACCTTACAATTTTCTTTGCATATTGACTTTTAAGCATACCATGCATGGGCATATAAGAGAGAGAGAGAAGAAATATCCAATGATGTTAAGCTTTTAACATTGCACTTTTGTTATGCCGAAGCATACAGATGTCATTGACATTGCACTTTGGCTATGCCGAAGCATACAGATGTCATTGACATTGCACTTTTGCTATGCCGAAGCATATAGATGTTATTTCATGATTGGTGGACAATAGTGGTGAGATGGTTATTTATGCCTTTCTGATGCGAACCTCAATCGACACACTTTGAGACCCAACAAAAATATTGGAATATTTAATCCAGGAAAGCTAAAAATCAGATTTGTGATATAAACCCTGACCCAACGTTTATAATCGAAACGCGAACCAAAGGTATAAGTTGACATTGACCCAATGATTATAAAGAATCACGAACCGAAGGTATAAAGTTTGAACGCCACAAGGAAGAATCATTGATAAGTTCACAGTTCTTGAAGAACCAAAAGAGAGCAAAGCCTCACCTTTTCTGAATTTTATTCAATAATAATCTCCAAAAAACGCCCAAATCTCTTGAATCAGCCCATTAAGTGCTTCTTTGATCTTCTTGGATCTTGCTCTTGTAATGGGCCCAATAGGAACATGCAATGTATCCTTGAATGCTTGTTGATTCTCATCACTTTCTCTTAGGATTTTCTAGTCCTTCCCATCAAAATGAGTGATACGAGTGTTAAGTTCAAGAGATTACTTAATCTTACTCATTACAAACACGAGTCACAAAACTCACTTGCTTAGTTGTGCGTAGAGATGCTCATCTAAGCTACAAAAGACACAAAGTTTAGAAAACTTTGTTTCAATGGCCATCAAAAGTACACAAGTACCAATGTACACAAAACACACACTGTTTTTGTATTTTTTCAGATTTTTCTCTTTTTATTTTGAAAAACGAACAAAATAAAGACTAAACAGCCAAACAAAAACTGACAAACAACATGAAGGCATGAAAGATAGATGTTGATGCATGAAAGCATGATTCCAAGATCAGATAAGAAATCAAGCAAGGAGAGTCCTACCCTAGATAGAAAGAATTAAAGTAAAGGTCAAACAGAAAAGATAATTAAGTCTTAGGCTTCTTTCTCACCCATACAGCATGAGTCTTTGGCCATGAAGATGAAAAGGCACGTGTCCTAGTATGTCTACTAAAAGACGTAGAAGAATTAAGATTCTCCTGAAATTAAGTTAAAAAGCTCAAGGCTTTTAATAACTCTCCAAACAAAGGTGTAGGTCCTTGAAAGGAAACCTATGATCGTTTGGATACCTGTTTTTGAGGATACAACTTAAAGCAATTAGGACGAATGTGCCCAGAAACACCACAATGATGACAAACATGAGGTTTAACAAAGGCAGTCTGAGGCACATGAGTTTTGGATTTCATACCTTTATCACCTCTCTTAGATTGGGGTACAAAGACAGTCTTTCATCCAGAATTCGTGAAAATGGAGGCGCTAGAGGACGCAGTATATCCTAAGCCAGCCTTATTAGAACTAGGCATTTTGAGCACTCAATACCTCATCAAGCTTTACAATAGACATCCTCTCTATTTGAGTTCTAGCTTGGCTAAGCTCAACCTCGAGATTCTTGACCATCTCTTTTAATGAGGTGTTCTCCACAACAAGAGTCTTAACTAACCTATTAGTTTTATCTAGTTTGACTAACAAATCAACATTTTTAGTTTTTACCTTATTAAGCTCTTTTCTACAATAATGAGAAGTCTTCAAATTTTATAAATTCAGTGCATAGCTTATCATAAGCTTCTTGAAGGGTCATCTTATTAGGTACTTCATCATTAGAAGAATCCTCACTGTCACTAGCACTCTTCACAATCACCTTATCGGTTGTGGCAGCAAAAGCTATAAAGTGTGATGATGACACAATTTACTGTTTAATTATTATAATTTCTTATTTTTGGTATTTTTATGTAAAAACGTTATTTTAGGTTTAGGTGATTTAATTCCTTATTTTTAGGTGCATTTAATGCTTTTTAGGTCAAATTTGATTCCAGATATGGTAAGGTATCAATTAGGAGTTATTTTAGAATATATTTTCTTGTTTGTCAAGTTTAATGGAGTCCTTAAATAGGCTCTGAAGTCTGTAAACGTTTTTTGATAGAATATTGTTGAATAAAATTCAGAAAATGTGAGGCTTTGCTCTCTTTTGGTTC
>NC_134024.1:32323950-32333950 GCF_040712315.1 Castanea sativa | reverse complement strand
CATTCATGTGAGAACGCCTTTCTTGCCTTCTAGCATTAGGGCCTCTTTGGGGACGCTCCTCACGCAAAGTAGCAATAACAGTGTCTTGCCTATCCATCCGATCCCGAATCTCATTAAACACCACGTTCATGCGTTCAAATTGTTGTTGCATAGCCTGTAAAATGATGGACGACTCCTCCCCTCCTTCCCTATTTGATGTTTCACACCTGAAAGACATACTTTTGAAACAACAGAGAATTGTTAGAAATAATTCCTCACAACACTCCCTCACGTGTGTGCACTTAAATTATGTCACTCCCACTCGTGTTTCACTCTTAAATTGGCTTTTTCCCGATATTAGTCTCACACTCTCTTGCCTTTTTCCACTCGTTGCTTCGCCTTTTCAGTTCTGCAATGAACTAATAAACTTGATCAAGAAATTCAACTTGTAGTGTAAAAACAAATACCAACGGCAAGAAAATATGACAGAAACACTAAATCAAAGGAAGAGGACAAAAGAAAACGATATTCTGGTCTGAGAGATTTGAAATTACAAACGAAATATATATATATATTTTTTTCAGATGTTTTTTTTTAACCTAGTGCACTTCAATAAAAACAAAAAAAAAATAAGAACGATGAATGAAGAACACAGAAGGAATAGGATAGGATGGTAACAGGAAACAAAAATAAAATAAAGGGATAGAAAACTGATTTTAGAACCTGTGCTCTGATACCAAATGATGCGAACCTAAATCGACACGCTTTGAGACCCAACAAAAATATTGAAATATTTAACCCAGGAAAGCTAAAAATCAGATTTATGATAGAAACCCTGACCCAACGTTTATAATCGAAACGCGAACCAAAAGTATAAATTGATCTTGACCCAATGATTATAAAGAATTACGAACCAAAGGTATAAAGTTTGAACGCCACAAGGAAGAATCCTTGATAAGTTCACAGTTCTTGAAGAACCAAAAGAGAGCAAAGCCTCACCTTTTCTGAATTTTATTCAACAATAATCTCCCAAAAAGGTTTATAGACTTCAGAGCCTATTTAAGGACTCCACAAAACTTGACAGACAAGAAAATATATTCTGAAATAACTCCTAATTGAAACCTTACCATATCAGGAATCAAGTTTGACCTAAAAAGCATTAAATGCACCTAAAAACAAGGAAAATACCTAAAAAACGTACTAAATAATAAAACCCTAAATAAAAGATGATTTGGTCTGAAATTAGCAGATCCAAAATAGGAAAAAATCTGCCTTAACCGATACAGAGCTGGAAAGTCAATCAGCCATTAATTCATGCCATAAATCACTCCCAATTAAGTTAGATCAGCCCTAAATAGCTTGAATTAAATTTACTACACTTTCATCTTCCTTTGGGCCAAGCTTGGAACAAGCTGAGTAAGAATCAGTCCAAATCTCTTGAATCAGCCCATTAAGTGCTTCTTGGATCTTCTTGGATCTTGCTCTTGTAATAGGCCCAACTGGAACATGCAATGGATCCTTGAATGCTTGTTGATTCTCATCAATGTCTCTCTTTTTTTTCTAATAAAAAAATTCTGTATGTTTCTCCCTTTATAACTAACTGATTATCTAATTGGGCTGGCCTATTGGGCATTTCCAATTAGGCTTTAGTGTGTGGCTTGGAATGGAACCAAAAGGGACAAATAAGACACTAGCTCCAATGGGCCTTGGGCTTTTCTGTCAACTCTTAACAAGACCAAAGTTACCATTAATTATATTTAATATCACTATATAAATATAATTGCACTCTAGGCCTTATTAATAAATTATATCGCAATACTTTATTATACATGCATACTCTTCATAAAATATTCGTAGTAATACAAAGTCATGAATGTAGGCTGCTACTTTGAAGATTACTATATCTTAATCCTTGAGTACCCGGTTTAATCCTTTAAGTCATTCATCATATATTTCTGAAATCCAATTTCATAAATATATGCTTTAGTAACTCTTTACTAAAATGGTTAGGCCTAACACTTTGAATAACCAAACCCATTAAACTTATCTTAAAGGAATATTTTATATCTCCATTAAGAGATTATGAATTCCATCTTGAGAATATATGTTCCATCAACACTAAATGTGGCTGCCCAACATACAAAGGTTTTGATCGTGACTTTAGATCTCACTCCTGATATATCAAAGCAACCTACACAAATCCATTATTCTCTCACAATTAAGAGTTCATGCAAATAGAAGTCGTGAGATTTATTATTCATTTGATAATCATTAGGAGAATAATAAATCTCACGGCGGTCCAGTTCAATATGTCTTAACTCTTAAAATATATCAACACATCAACTAGAAGTCTCCACTTCCATAAATCAAGACAAATCATTTTAGTTGATACGTTATAGTTTTTGCAGATGAAATGCCCAATTTTATTACTGACTACGAACTATAATTCTGATGATGAGAATCAACAAGCATTCAAGGATCCATTGCATGTTCCAGTTGGGCCTATTACATGAGCAAGATCCAAGAAGATCCAAGAAGCACTTAATTGGCTGATTCAAGAGATTTGAGCTGATTCTAACGCAAGATGTTCCAAGCTTGGCCCAAAGGAAGATGAAAGTATAGTAAATTTAATTCAAGCTATTTAGGGCTGATCTGACTTAATTGGGAGTGATTTATGGCATGAATTAATGACTGATTGACTTTCCAGCTCTGTATCAGATAAGGCAGATTTTTTCCTATTTTGGATCTGCTAATTTCAGACCAAATCAGCTTTTATTTAGGGTTTTATTATTTAGTACGTTTTTTAGGTATTTTCCTTGTTTTTAGGTGCATTTAATGCTTTTTAGGTCAAACTTGATTCCTGATATGGTAAGGTATCAATTAGGAGTTATTTCAGAATATATTTTCTTGTCTATCAAGTTTTGTGGAGTCCTTAAATAGGCTCTAAAGTCTGTAAACGTTTTTCAGAAAATTATTGAATAAAATTCAGAAAATGTGAGGCTTTGCTCTCTTTTGGTTCTTCAAGAACTATGAACTTATCAAGGATTCTTCCTTGTGGCGTTCAAACTTTATACCTTTGGTTCGTGATTCTTTATAATAATTGGGTCAGGGTCAATTTATACCTTTGGTTCGCGTTTCGATTATAAACGTTGTGTCAGGGTTTCTATCATAAATCTGATTTTTAGCTTTCCTGGGTTAAATATTCCAATATTTTTGTTGGGTCTCAAAGCGTGTCGATTGGGGTTCGCATCATCTGAGTTTACAAAGAACTTGTGATTTATATCTTCTGTGACTTTTCACTTAAATCACATACTATGCATCTCATGGACTATATGATAATGTCCAAATATTCATGTTACCATTATTTTAGATAACAATAAAACAACTTTATTAACTACAACATTAAGTCATACATAACATTATACAATAGGATTTAAGGGCACACATCCTAACAATATGATGACATGATGATAGTAGCATGCTAGGGTTTATGTTATGTCATTTTAGATGAATGCTAGGATAATGTGACATGTATGCTAGATGAATGTTAGGAGATGCCATGCTAGATGGATGTTAGGCTTTGGTTGACAAGCATGATAGATGTATGGTTAGGGACGATTGATGCAATGTTGTGTGCTCGAATGTTTGCTTGTGTATGTGTGTGTGTGTGTGTGTGAGAGTTAGATAACAATATTCAGTGTGCCTTTAATAAGGTTAAGACATAAGACATAATGTGAGGGAGCCAACTTTACGGTTGGGCAGTTTTAAGTGCCTAACACCTTCCTAAGACCGTACCTTAACTCCAAACCCATATATCTAGTAGTAAGATCAATGGTCCTTCCTCAAGAGGATGTTATATATATGGTTCCTAGGGCATTGCAAAAACTAGGTGGCAACTCCCAACACTTTCCGTTACGTCTATAGTGGCAACTCTGCTAGAGATAATGAGTTTAATTCCTATGTGCCCTATGTTTTAACCTTAAAAAAGGCTCATTCAACACTCATTTGCACACACATCACTTGGTTCTATCGTCCCTTTGCCTCGGTTAATGATGAATGGGAAGATGGAAGGCTCCATTTGGGCCCAAGTCTTTTGAAATTCATCCCATCAACTCACAATTGGTGCCATTGCCTATAATAGGCTTTGAGTATGTTAAAGGTTTGCCTCCAATCCGCAAAGGCCCACTTAGGCTCTCGATTGGAATCATGGCCCACCTAGTTGTGAGTAACCTACTTATCTATCCCTTTAACCTTAGGAAAGCTTACCCACACTTAGAGAGATCCTAGATACTATCAAAAGAGAGTACCTTTTATATATCTCTTGTTTGTTCAACCATATATCTTGTGATCACCTAATTCTAATGGAAAAATTAAAGATTTAAAAATTGGAAGGATGGCCTTAAAGTTATGGCATACCCTAAGACAAAAGAGACAACAGAAAAGAAGTTCTCACATGTAAGAGGCTTATCCCTAAAAATCTAAAGGTATATCTTAACTTGAAAGATTTATAAGACCATAGCCTAATTGCTATCATAAGCCTAAATCAAAAAGCCCTTTTTGGAAAAGAGGACTTTGGGCCTAAGATAATATGAATGCTATGGACTTAGCATCCAAAATCCTATAAAGTCAATATGAATTTCCCTAATCTTAGGCCTCTTTGTTGTATGCCTAGGCCCAAGATGATGAAAGTTTCAAGGACCTTTTGTGGAAGGCTACAATATATTCTAGCTAAAGGGCTACTTCAAAAAAAATGATGATAATGAAATGAAAAGAGAAGAGCCCAAAGGTGATGAATACATTGTAAGCCCATGTTTGAGACAAAGGGTTGAAAATCTCTAAGTACATTCTAATGAAAGCCCATAAGAGTAAGATGAGAGCATAATTTAATGAAACAAGGGGCAACGTTCGTGAGAGGAAAATGAGTGACTTTGTAATTGGGCCTTCATTAAAATGGATTTAAACACTTTCTAAGAATGTCTAAAAATAAGAGGAACCGTTTAATTGAGACATGGACTTAATGAAAAAAAAGGGACTTCTTTTCAGGCACCATTGCACCACCAAAGTCAAGAAAATACGTCCCCACTCCAATTTGGATTTGAGAAAAGCACGGAAGGCATTTGATCAAGATTGAGGACACACATCAAGAAGAAATCTTCCAATTAGGGAATCATCTCAAGATCATCTCAAGCAACAATGGCCACTCCAATTGGCGATGAGGTCTCACAAAAGATAGTCAAAGCAATGGATGAACAAAGTGACGTTCTCAAAAAGATGGGAAGTCGCCTTACCAAGCTAGAAGAAGCCAAGTTGAAAAAGACCCTACGTATAGAGGTTCTTGATGATGAAGAAGTGGAAGATTGGGATGAAAGGGACAAAGTTGATTATGAAAGGAATAAGTAATTTGAAAAATTCACGGTAAAAACCATATCCATGAGAGAGAAGATGGAGAAAATGCAACTAGCCTTTTGCAAGGCCCAAGGGATGGATGATTATCTCCATAACATGAGGGGCATAAGCTCCAAAACTCCTATTGAACTACCTCCAAAGTTCAAGATTTTCGATGAGGAAAAGTTTGATGGAATTGGAGACCCAAAGCAACATGTTACTAAGCATTGTTAAAATGAAGGGGTTGGATGAGAAACAAACTTTACATGAATTTCCTCTATCACTCACAAGAGGTGCATCAAGGTGGTACTATAGTTTGGATCCTAGTAAGACTAAGGTATGGAATGAGTTAGTGAAGTTGTTTGTGGATCAATTCATCTTCAATACTATGATTGATGTGACTTTAAGGGATTTGGAGATCACTGAGCAAGGAGTAGGGGAAACATTTTCCGAATACATGGCAAGGTGGAAGGGAAAGGCATCTAGGATGGTTAATAATAGGCCAAATGAGAAAGATCAAATCAATATGATTATCAAGAATTTGCTTCCGGCATATAATAGTAGGCTTTTGTCATTGCCTATTAGTTCTTTTGGAGAGTTGTGTGATTGTGGAACTAGGATAGAGTATGCCTATTAGTTCTTTTGGAGGAGCAACTATCTTTAAAGCACCCAATCTTGTGAATGTAAGTGCCATCGTGCCTCAATAAACCTTAGCCTACCTAAGCTTCACAAAGAAAACCCGCCGAGAATATTCTAACCTAGGGATGACCCTTGCCCAAGCATATGAAAATTTGACTTCCAAAGGATTTATCAAACCTCTAGATCTTGTAGCTTTGCCTAATCTCATGCTTCCTACTTGGAACCTCAATGAGTATTGTCACTACCATTAGAAACCCGGCCATAAAACCAACAATTGGTTCCACCTCAAACACGAAACACAAGACCTCATAGACAATAGAACCCTCCCAAATCCCAATATCATCAATAAGCCTAGCATTAGGAAGAACCCTTTGCCTGATTGTCATAGAGCTCCTTCTTCATATCGGAATTAGGTACAAATATATGAGATTGAATAGGATTGCTCAAAATTGATAGAAACCCAAGGTTAATGCCCTAGACATCCAAGGAATATGGGATGAAGAAGATGAGATTCTAAAGAATGCAGTGGCTATGTGGGGGATACTTCCCAAAGCAATGACCGAGCTAAAGAAAAGAGTCACGGTGATGCAAACCTCAATCGACACACTTTGAGACCCAATAAAAATATTGGATTACTTGCCCAAGAAAGCTAAAATTCAGATTTTTGATAGAAACTCTGACCCAACGTTTATAAGAGAAACGCGAACCAAAGGTATAAGTTGACCTTGACCTAATGATTATAAAGAACCACGAACCAAAGGTATAAAGTTTGAATGCCGCAAGGAAGAATCCCTGATAAGTTCACAGTTCTTGAAGAACCAAAAAAAGAGCAAAGCCTCACCTTTTCTGATTTTTATTCAATAATATCATGAAAAACGTTTATAAACTTCAGAGCCTATTTAAGGGCTCCATAAAATTTGACAGACAATAAAATATATTCTAAAATAACTCCTAATTGATACCTTGATATGAACTCCACCAACAATTGTGATGAAACTCGATAACAATGATGGTTTGGAACCCCAAGATCGTTAGACAAGATTTGTGGAGCCTTGACCCGTCATCTAATAAGATGAAACACCAAGACTACGTTGGATTGAAAACGCCACACCAAGAATTCCTAAGAAACTCTCAAGAATCAAGGTGATAAGTTTGGTTGTTTGAACGCCATAAGATTAACTTGATAAGTTCAAAATTCTTTTAAGAACCAAGAGGAACACAAGACCTCACAAGGGGAATAGTTTTTCTAAAAACCAAAATTGATATTTAAAATCCGTACTACCCATCTATATACCTGGAACAACCCTCCAAGAATAGGCAAGTCATAATTACAGCTTTGAAAACAGCACAAAAATTAAGCAAAACAAGTTCCCACGTTTTTTTGGATTCTTGGACTTTTAAAGGTAGTCAAACAAGCTAAATGACTAGATTAATTTGCCTCTTCAAGTGCTTTGATGACATGGACTAAGCCTTGATTATTATCTGAGCCCACCTTGGTCTTTTCAGAATCAGCCCAATTCTCTTGGACTAGCCCATTTAGTGCTTCCTTGAAACATTTAGCTCTAAGTCTTGTAATTGGGCCACTAGGAAGTGACAAAGGGTCATGTGTAAATTCAACTCCATTTCCATGTGTATGATCAGCATGACCAGCTCCTTGATTTGCATCATTCTCCCCCTCTTGAGAAGGATTTGTCCTCAAATCATCACCTACATCAAAAGGAGACAAATCAGCAACATTAAAGCTTGCACTAACACCATACTCACCTGGTATGATGAGAATCAACAAGCATTCAAGGATCCATTGCATGTTCCAGTTGGGCCTATTACAAGAGTAAGATCCAAGAAGATCCAAGAAGCACTTAATGGGCTGATTCAAGAGATTTGGGCTGATTCTAACGCAGGATGTTCCAAGCTTGGCCCAAAGGAAGATGAAAGTGTGGTAAATTTAATTCAAGCTATTTACGGCTGATCTGACTTAATTGGGAGTGATTTATGGCATTAATTAATGGCTAATGGACTTTCCAGCTCTGTATCAGTTAAGGCAGATTTTTTCCTATTTTGGATCTGCTAATTTTAGACCAAATCAGCTTTTATTTAGGGTTTTATTATTTAGTACGTTTTTTAAGTATTTTTCTTGTTTTTAGGTGCATTTAATGCTTTTTAGGTCAAACTTGATTCCTGATATGGTAAGGTATCAATTAGGAGTTATTTTAGAATATATTTTCTTGTCTGTCAAGTTTTCTGGAGCCCATAAATAGGCTCTGAAGTCTGTAAACGTTTTTTCAGATTATTGTTGAATAAAATTCAGAAAAGGTGAGGCTTTGCTCTCTTTTGGTTCTTCAAGAACTGTGAACTTATCAAGGATTCTTCCTTGTAGCGTTCAAACTTTATACATTTGGTTCGTGATTCTTTATAATCATTGGGTCAAGGTCAACTTATACCTTTGGTTCGCGTTTCTCTTATAAACGTTGGGTCAAGGTTTCTATCATAAATCTGATTTTTAGCTTTCCTGGGTTAATTATTCCAATATTTTTGTTGGGTCTCAAAGCGTGTCGATTGAGGTTCGCATCATTTGGTATCAGAGCACAGGTTCCAAAATCAGTTTTCTATCCCTTTATCTTTTGTTTCCTGTTATCATCCTATCTTGTTTCTGTTGTGTTCTTCATTCATCGTTCTTATTTTTTTTGTTTTTGTTGAAGTGCACTAGGTTAAAATCGTGCACCCAGATCCAAAAAAAAAAAAAAAAAAAAAAAATTTGTTTGTAGTTTCAGTTCTCTCAGACCAAAATATTTTTTTCTTTTTTGTCTTCTTCCTTTGATTTGGTATTTCTGTCATATCTTCTTACCGTTGGTATTTGTTTTAACACTACAATTTGAATTTCTTGATCAAGTTTGTTAGTTCATTGCAGAACTGAAAAGGTGAAGCTACGAGTGGAAAAAGGCAAGAAAGTGTGAGACTAATATCGGGAAAAAGCCAATTTCAGAGTGAAACACGAGTGGGAGTGACATAATTTGAGTGTAAACACGTGAGGGAGTGTTGTGAGGAATTATTTCTAACAATTCTCTGTTGTTTCAAAAGTATGTCTTTCAGGTGTGAAACATCAAATAGGAAGGAGGGGAGGAGTCGTCCATCATTTTACAGGCTATGCAACAACAATTTGAACGCATGAACGTGGTTTTTAATGAGATTCGGGATCGGATGGATACGCAAGACACTGTTATTGCTACTTTGCGTGAGGAGCGTCCCCAAAGAGGCCCTAATGCTAGAAGGCAAGAAAGGCGTTCTCACATGAATGATTCTGATGACTACCACGAGGATGAGTTTGAAGATGAAGAAGATCAAGCTTCACTGAACAATGAAGGCAGGTTTGTGCCAAGGAGAGAAAGGCGTGGTGGAGGTTTCCGAAGAGATCCAAAATGGCAAGATGGGACTGATAGGAACCTAGGAAGCATAAAAATGAAGATACCCACATTCCAAGGGAAAAATGATCCAGAAGCATACTTGGAGTGGGAGAAGAAGGTGGAGTTAATCTTTGAGTGTCACAACTACTCCGAGGAGAAAAAGGTAAAACTCGCTGTCATTGAGTTTACTGACTATGCTATTATATGGTGGGATCAACTTGTGATGAACAGAAGGAGAAACCGTGAGAGACCTATTGAGAGTTGGGAGGAAATGAAGGCAATCATGAGAAGGCGGTTTGTTCCTAGTCACTACTATAGGGACTTGTATCAGAAATTACAGAGTCTTACTCAAGGCTATAGAAGCGTGGATGACTACCACAAGGAGATGGAGATTGCCATGATTCGGGCAAATGTAGAGGAGGATAGAGAAGCGACCATGGCAAGGTTTCTGAATGGGCTGAATCGGGACATTGCCAACGTGGTGGAGTTGCAGCACTACGTGGAGTTGGAGGACATGGTGCACATGGCAATAAAGGTGGAACGACAGCTTAAAAGGAAAGGAACTCGGTCATTTCAAAATCCGGGCTCCTCTACTT
>NC_134024.1:32296450-32318950 GCF_040712315.1 Castanea sativa | reverse complement strand
AAAAGATATTTTTTTTATGGAGAGGATCTCATTCATAAAATTATTTTATGCTATATGACTCAAACAAACAACAAAACAAACAACAATTCACGATCTCTTTCTTATTTCAAAAATCTGCATGCATTAAAATAATAGGATTTGTATCTAAAAAGATACAAAATCCGTTTTTAGTTTAAGAGAAAAGAAATTCCGACCTACATCTAAGGAAGATGTAGATCCATTTT
Organism: Castanea sativa; assembly: GCF_040712315.1. Classification (NCBI taxonomy): domain Eukaryota; kingdom Viridiplantae; phylum Streptophyta; class Magnoliopsida; order Fagales; family Fagaceae; genus Castanea; species Castanea sativa. The sequence continues at coordinate 32,318,726 of NC_134024.1, read as the reverse complement.
GTTTTGAAGAAAAATTTAGATCTACATCCAAGAAAGATAGAGATCTGTTTTGTTTTGGAAAAAAAAAAAAAAAAGAGTTAATTGCATGCAAATCTTTAAAACTAAGAAACAGATTATAGTAACAATAAAAACAAGATCATATTTTTACAATCGACATTAATAAGTCAGAATATGAATGTTTAAAAACAAGAGAGCATATATTATCACGATTAGAGAAATATTAGAACAAAAGGGTTAGAGAACAACCTCTTGCATGAGCACACTTTGTTCTCTTTGAAACATAAAAACCCTAATTTAGGCAGCAACACTCAGAGAAGGGATCAGAAAATATGGGTGATTTGAGAGCCAAAAATGTATGCCTCTCAGAGTGTAAACAAAACGTACTGAATTATGAGGTTTAGTCTCTACTTATAGAGGCTAGAGATCCCTAAAAAATAGGTATGGACAACTAGGGTTTGAATCCAGACGCATCCTTTTGCGAAAATGTCAAAAAGTGTGTGCATTATCGTCATTCGGAGGCCGTTGGGCCAAACCCCATATGATGGCAATTCGGCAGTTTCAAAGTGCCATTCGGCACTCTAAAAGTGTCGTTCGACACTCCAAAAGTGCCGAATTGGCCCCTTGGATGCCGAATGCACTTTCGTGTTCGGGTGCTAATTGGACTCTCTTTCTAGGGTTTTTTGGCCAATCCGTGTACCTAGACGCGTTTTCTGTTAGGATGTGTGCTCTTAAATCCTATTGTATGACGCTCTGTATGACATTATGTATGACTTAATGTTGTGTTTAATAAAGTTAGTTTATTATTATCTAAAATAATGGTAACATGAATATTGGGACATTATCATATAGTCCATGAGATGCATAGTTTGTGATTTATTTGATTTAGTCACAAAAGATATAAGTCACAAGTTCTTTGTAAACTCAGAATTTATAGTTCGTAGTCGGTGATGAAATTGGGTATTTCATCTGCGAAGATTATAATGTATCAACTAAATGATTTATCTTGATCATGGAAATGGAGACTTCTAGTTGATATGTTTTAAGAGTTAAGACATATTGAACTGGACTGCTGTGAGATTTATTATTCTCTAACGACCGTCAAATGAATAATAAATCTCACAACTTCTGTTTACATGAACTCTTAATCCTAAGAGAATAATGAACCTGATCATGACGTGTAGGTTACTTTGATATATCAGGAGTGAGATCTAAAGTAACGGTCAAAACCTCAGTATGTTGGACAACCACATTTAGTGTTGATGGAACATATATTCTCAAGATGAAATTCATAATCTCTTGATGGAGATATAAAATATTCCCTTGAGATAAGTTTAATTGGATCAGTTATTCAGAGAGTTAGGCCTAACCACTTTGGTAAGAAATTACTAAAGTATATATTTATGAAATTGGATTTCATAAATATATAATGAATAACTTTAAAGGATTAAACTGGGTACTCAAGGATAAGATGTAGTAATTTACAAAGTGGCAGTCTACATTTATGACTTTGTGTTACTACGAATATTTTATGATGGGGTTGCAGGTATAATAAAGTCTTGAGATATAATTTATTAATAAGGCCTAGAGTGCAATTATATTTATAATGGTATTAAATATAATTAATAGTAACTTTGGACTTGTCAAGAGTTGACGAAAAAGCCCAAGGCCCATTAGCGCTAGTGTCTTATTGGTCCCTTTTGGTGCCACTCCAAGCCACACACTAAAGCCCAATTGGAAAGGCCCAATAGGCTAGCCCAATTAGATAATCAGTTAGTTATAAAGGGAGAAACATACAGAATTTTTATTAGTGAGATAAGAAACGGTGTATGTGAGAGTGAGACACACTTTCATTCTCCCTTTGAAAACTAATTTTAAGACCACACATCTTGGGCATAAAGTGGAATTGGAGTGAAGATTAAAAGTGTTCCCAAGTGCTTCTAATCTTTGTTTTGAATTTCTCTATACCAAGGCACGCTATCTTATTCTTAAATTCTGAAATTTACATAGTACATGTTGTCAATCATGAATGAAATAGGTCCTTGTTTGTTACTTCCGTTGTGTGTTTTGTATGAGATACAAAACCAGGTTTTTCTAACAATTGGTATCAGAGCCAGGTTTTCATTTCATGATTGTATAATATGTGATTGAATTTTAGAATTTAAGAAAACCGTTATCTTTATGTTTTAATTTTCTGCATCATAAAGTAATGGTGCCGTGTCTTAATAGTTATTGCATCATTTGAGTAATGGTGCCGTGTCTGTACAAGGATATATTGTCATTGAAGGAAAGCCGTGTATGGTTATGGCCTAGAGGTTACAGTTTTATTCAATAATTGTTAAGATGCGCTTGATTTTAATGCACCGCTTGGCCTATATTTTCACGAATTGGACTTCATGCATGGATTGCATGGCTTGAATTTATTGCATGGCTTGACTATTCAAGCATTCCATTGTCTTGATGGCCCATGGTTATATATATATATATATATATATATATATATATATATATATATATATATATATATATTAAGACAATTTAATGGTAATTGTTTTAATGGACGTTGACTTCATGTCCTAGGATTCCAACAATCTGATAGTTATATATATATATATATATATATATATATATATATATATATATATATAAAATATAATATAATAATCATATATTATATATTGTATTATATATATATATATATATAATATAGTTTTATAATATATGAGTTTATATTACGTTATATATATATATATATATATATATATATTTATATATTAATGCTAGGATTATGAAATTTATTCCTAATGAGATTAGGATTATGTTTTCAAAGTGTCTAGCATTATTATGGTTCTTTATCTTAAAAACCTTTAATTTAAAATATCTAGTGGAGAGAGATACAAGGGTTGGATCTCACGGCCTCCATTGTTGGTTCATAGTAGTGTGAAATATATACTTTGTCTTTGCCTCGAGCTTAGCATTCCATGCAGATAGTATTTATTTCATGGTCCTACAAGATTGAATTTCCTAGTTTATGGTGGTTTGATAAACACTTTGTCTTACCTTCGAGCTTTGCATTCCATGCAGAGGGTGTTTTTATCATGGTACTACAAAATAAGCCTGTTAAGGGATGAAATGTGGCTACACATGATTCTAGACAATGACATTCACTAGACTAAGTATTATAGTATTCTCTATGCTGAGTTCTTACTATTATTATGATGCGAACCCCAATCGACACGCTTTGAGACCCAACAAAAATATTGGAATATTTAATACCAAATGATGCGAACCTCAATCGACACGCTTTGAGACCCAACAAAAATATTGGAATACTTGCCCAAGAAAGCTAAAAATCAGATTTATGATAGAAACCCTGACCCAACGTTTATAATCGAAACGCGAACCAAAGGTATAAGTTGACCTTGACCCAATGATTATAAAGAATCACGAACCAAATGTATAAAGTTTGAACGCCACAAGGAAGAATCCTTGATAAGTTCACAGTTCTTGAAGAACCAAAAGAGAGCAAAGACTCACCTTTTCTGAATTTTATTCAATAATAATCTTTGAAAAATGTTTACAAGCATAAGGCCTATTTAAGGGCTCCATAAAACTTGACAGACAAGAAAATATATTCTAAAATAACTCCTAATTGATACCTTACCATATCTGGAATCAAATTTGACCTAAAAAGCATTAAATGCACCTAAAAACCAGGAATTAAATCACCTAAACCTAAAATAACGTTTTTACATAAAAATACCAAAAATAATAAATTACAATAATTAAACAGTAAATTGTGTCCTCATCATATTACTTAGAGGGTAAATGTAAAACGACATATTATTAGTGTTTGATAAGAGTTATCATGATAGCATTAATAATGAGAATAGTTCTCAATCAATCATAGTATTTTATGTTCATTCTATGCTGAGGGATATTGAATATGAGATTCAGTTGTCGTTGCATATTTTATATTATGGTTTTATTAAGGTTCCATACTATTTGTTTATATGCTAAATTGATAATGTCCAATTTACTTATTATATTCATGTCTATTATTTTCAGATTTAAATCATGGTATCATTTAGCCCACTTGTTGCTATTCTTAACCAAAACAAACTGACTAGATTCAACTATGTTGACTGGAAAAGAAATTTTGACATTGTTCTTACTGCTGAAGAGCACTAATATGTGCTTACTCAACCATGTCCTAGCTTTCTTTCATTAGATGCTCCTCTTGAAGAAAAACAACGATATGATTGTTGGTAGAAATCTAATGAGATGGCCAAATGCTACATCCTAGCATCTATCTCAAATGTTCTACAGCATCAAATGTAGGATGTAGAACAAGCTTCGGACATCATGATAAGTCTGAAGGAGATGTTTGGTGAGCAAGGCCATTCTACAAGGCAAGAGACCATGAGGCAAATTTATAATACCAAAATGGCTGAAGGTAGTTCAGTGAGAGAGTATTGTCTAACAATGATCTCTAATCTGAATACATTGGAAGTTTTAGGTGCCAACATTGATGGAGAATCCCAAGTGGATATGATACTCCAGTCACTACCGGAATCATTCAAGGAATTCAGACTCAATTATAATATGAACAAAAAAATTTATTCTTTGTCTAAATTAATGAATGAGTTAGTGGTGGCGGAAGGCATCCTTGGTACTTCTCGTGTTGAAGCCAATGTGGGTGAAGCTTCTACTTCTCAACCTAAGTCGAAAGGCAAGGGTAAGAAGAAGAAGAAGAAGAAGAAGAAGAAGAAAAAGAAGGACTTCACTAAGAAAGATGGTAAACAAATTGCCTTAGGAGTTGCCAACAAAGCAAAGAAAACCAAAGAAAAGTGTTTCCATTGTGGTGAGAAAGGACATTGGAAGAGGAATTGTCCAACATTCATGGCTGCCAAGAATAAGTGTATGAAAAGTTCATTTCTTCTTGAAATATGTTTGGTACAGAATCCAACGGATTCCTGGTGTGTGAATTCAGGTTGTACTAATCATATTTGCAATTCTTTGCAGGGGTTCCAAGAGACCAGAAAGTTGAATGAGGGAGAACTATTTCTTACTTTGGCTGATGGGAGCAGGATTCCAGTTGTAGCTGTTGGAGTGTTTAATTTATGTTTTAAGTCTAGATTTTTAATATTGGAAGACTGTTTGTATGTACCTAATGTTCATAGGAATTTAATTTCTGCAACTTATTTAGGTAAGTTTGAATATTGTGTTATCCTCAAAGACAATGTTGTAATAAAGAAGGATAAAATGTTTATCTGTTCTGACAATATTGTGGATGGTCTTTATATTTTAACTCCTGACATGCATGAATTATACAATTCTGAATTAGATAATAATTCACATGTGAAATCATTAAAGAGAAAGTTTCCTTTTACTAATGATGCATATCTATGGCAGTTGCGTTTAGGTCATATTAATTCAAGTAGGATTCAAAGACTAATCAAAGATGGACTTTTACAGCCCATGGACTTTGATGGTTTTCCAGTTTGAGAATCTTGCTTGGAAGATAAAATGACCAAACGGTCTTTTAATGCAAAGGGTAGAAGAGCACAAGATTTGCTAGAACTAGTACAGTCAGATGTATGTGGTCCTATGTCAATCCAAGTAAGAGGTGGCTATGAGTATTTCATTACTTTCACTGACGATTACTCTAGATTTGGTTATGTATACCTAATGAAACGGAAGTCCAAAGCCTTTGAAAAGTTCAAAGAGTTTAGGGCTGAAGTTGAGAATCAATTTGGTAAACACATAAAGGTCATTCGATCTGATCGAGGTAGCGAATACCTTCTTGGTGACTTCAAGGATTATTTGACTGAAAATGAGATTATATCCCAGTTGACTGCACCTGGAACTCCACAACAAAATGGTGTAGCAGAAAGAAGAAATATGACTCTTTTAGATATGGTTAGGTCCATGTTGAGTTATTCGACTCTACCAAATTCTTTTTGGGGATATGCTTTAAATACTGCAATGTATCTTATGAATTTAGTACCTTCGAAGTCTATCCTTAAAACACCTGTAGAGTTGTGGAATGGGTGTAAGCCTAGTATGAGACATCTCCACATTTGGGGTTGTCTAGCACATGTGTTGAAAGGAAAGTCTGACAAGTTACAGTCAAAAACAGAAGTGGTATTTTTTGTAGGGTATCTAAAAGGAACAGTTGGAGGTTTATTCTATGGTCATAAGGATAATAAAGCGTTTGTTAGCACAAATGCCAAATTCTTGGAAAATGACTATATGAATAATTTTACTCCTAGAAGTAGAGTTGTCTTGGATGAAATGAATGAACCTGTAGTTGAACAACCAATGGATGAAACTAAGGATGATGTGGCTGTATTAGATACACCACAAAATACTACTCATGAGATGTCTAGTACACAAATGCCTCGTCGTAGTGGGAGAATTGTTCAACCTTCCGTGAGATTTATAGGTTTGGGAGAAACTTATGAAGTTATCTCAGAAGAGGTTGAATCAGATCCTTACACCTATGATGAATCATTAAATGATATAGATGCACATCATTAGGTCCAAGCTATGAAATCTGAATTGGATTCTATGTATTCCAATCATGTACAGGATCTTGTAAAGGTGCCTAACGGCATTAAACCTATTGGTTGCAAATGAGTTTACAAGAGGAAATTAAGGGATAGATGGAAAGGTTGAAACCTTTAAAGCAAGACTAGTGGCGAAAGAGTATACACAAAAAGAAGGAATTACTTAAGTCTATCAGAATTCTCTTATCCATTGCTGCTCATTGTGATTATGAGATTTGGCGAATGGATGTCAAGACTGCATTTCTTAATGGCAATCTTGAAGAAGAAATATACATGTTGCAATCAGAAGGTTTCATAGCAAAGAACCAAGAGCATATGGTATGCAAGTTAAAAAGGTCCATTTATGGACTTAAGTAAGCATCTAGGTCATGGAACATTAGATTTGATCAAGCAATCAAGTCATTTGGTTTTGAACAAAATCTTGATGAACCATGTGTGTAAAAAAGACATTGAGATAAAGTAGTAATGTTCCTAGTGCTTTATGTTGATGATATTCTATTCATTAGAAATGATGTAGGGGTGTAATGTCATCGGTTAAAGTTTGGTTGTCAAGCCAATTTGATATGAAGGACTTGGGTGAGGCTAACTTTATTTTAGGGATCAAGCTTTGGCGAGATCGCAACAATAAGATGTTAGGCTATATAGATACGGTTCTAGAACGGTTTAGCATGCAAAACTCCAAAAAAAGATTGCTTCCTTTTAGACATGGAGTTCCTCTGTCTGACGATCAAAGGCCTTAGACTCAAGAGGAAGAAAATATGATGAGACAAGTTCCTTATGCTTCTGCAGTGGGAAGTCTCATATATGCCATGCTTTGTACTAGACCAGATATCTGTTATTCAGTTGGCATGGTCAGCCGATATCAATCAAATCCAGGACCAAAACATTGGCAAGCTGTAAAGCATATTCTCAAGTATCTTAGGAGAACGAGAGATTATATGCTTGTTTATCGGTGTGAGGATTTGATTCCCATTGGCTATACAGATTCAGATTTTCAATCGGATCTAGATTTCAGAAAATCCACTTCAGGATGTGTTTTCACGTTAGGAGGTGGAGCCATAATGATGAGAATCAACAAGCATTCAAGGATCCATTGCATGTTCCAGTTGGGCCTATTACAAGAGCAAGATCCAAGAAGATCCAAGAAGCACTTAATAGGCTGATTCAAGAGATTTGTGCTGATTCTAATGCAGGATGTTCCAAGCTTGGCCCAAAGGAAGATGAAAGTGTAGTAAATTTAATTCAAGCTATTTAGGGCTGATCTGACTTAATTGGGAGTGATTTATGGCATGAATTAATGGCTGATTGACTTTCCAGCTCTCTGTATCAGTTAAGGCAGATTTTTTCCTATTTTGGATCTGCTAATTTCAGACCAAATCAACTTTTATTTAGGGTTTTATTATTTAGTACGTTTTTTAGGTATTTTCCTTGTTTTTAGGTGCATTTAATGCTTTTTAGGTCAAACTTGATTCCTGATATGGTAAGGTATCAATTAGGAGTTATTTCAGAATATATTTTCTTGTCTGTCAAATTTTGTGGAGTCCTTAAATATGCTCTGAAGTCTGTAAACGTTTTTTAAAAGATTATTATTGAATAAAATCAGAAAAGGTGATGAGAATCAACAAGCATTCAAGGATCCATTGCATGTTCCAGTTGGGCCTATTACAAGAGCAAGATCTAAGAAGATCCAAGAAGCACTTAATGGGCTGATTCAAGAGATTTGGGCTGATTCTAACGCCGGATGTTCCAAGCTTGGCCCAAAGGAAGATGAAAGTGTAGTAAATTTAATTCAAGCTATTTAGGGCTGATCTGACTTAATTGGGAGTGATTTATGGCATGAATTAATGGCTGATTGACTTTCCAGCTCTGTATCAGTTAAGACAGATTTTTTCCTATTTTGGATCTGCTAATTTCAGACCAAATCAGCTTTTATTTAGGGTTTTATTATTTAGTACGTTTTTTAGGTATTTTCCTTGTTTTTAGGTGCATTTAATGCTTTTTAGGTCAAACTTGATTCCTGATATGGTAAGGTATCAATTAGGAGTTATTTCAGAATATATTTTCTTGTCTGTCAAGTTTTGTGGAGTCCTTAAATAGGCACTGAAGTCTGTAAACGTTTTTCAGGTTATTGTTGAATAAAAATTCAGAAAAGGTGAGGCTTTGCCCTCTTTTGGTTCTTCAAGAACTGTGAACTTATCAAGCATTCTTCCTTGTGGCATTCAAACTTTATACCTTTGGTTCGTGATTCTTTATAATCATTGGGTCAAGGTCAACTTATACCTTTGGTTCGCGTTTCTCTTATAAACGTTGGGTCAGGGTTTCTATCATAAATCTGATTTTTAGCTTTCCTGGGTTAAACATTCCAATATTTTTGTTGGGTCTCAAAGCGTGTCGATTGAGGTTCTAAAGTAACGGTGAAAACCTCAGTATGTTGGGCAACCACATTTAGTGTTGATGGAACATATATTCTCAAGATGGAATTCATAGTCTCTTGATGGAGATATAAAATATTCCCTTGAGATAAGTTTAATGGGATCAGTTATTATAGAGTTAGGACTAACCACTTTGGTAAGAAATTACTAAATTATATATTTATGAAATTGGATTTCATAAATATATAATGAATAACTTTAAAGGATTAAACTGGGTACTCAAGGATAAGATGTAGTAATTTACAAAGTGGTAGTCTACATTCATGACTTTATGTTACTACGAATATTTTATGAAAGGGTTGCATGTATAATAAAGTCTTGGGATATAATTTATTAATAAGGCCTATAGTGCAATTATATTTATATAGTAGTATTAAATATAATTAATGGTAACTTTGGACTTGTCAAGAGTTGACGGAAAAGCCCAAGGCCCATCGGAGCTAGTGTCTTATTGGTCCCTTTTGGTCCAACTCCAAGCCACACACTAAAACCCAATTAGAAAGGCCCAATAGGCCAGCCCAATTAGATAATCAGTTAATTATAAAGGGAGAAACATACAGAATTTTTATTAGTGAGATAAGAAACGGTGTGTATGTGAGAGTGAGACACATTTTCATTCTCCCTTTGAAAACTGATTGAGAGACCACACATCTTGGGCATAAAGTGGAATTGGAGTGAAGATTAAAAGTATTCCCAAGGGCTTCTAATATTTGTTTTGAATTTCTCCATACCAAGGTACGCTATCTTGTTCTTAAATTCTGAAATTTACATAGTACATGTTGTCAATCATGAATGAAATAGATCTTTGTTTGTTGCTTCCGCTGTGTGTTTTGTATGAGATACAAAACCAGGTTTTTCTAACATTTTCATCCTCCGTCTATGATTTTTTATCTCTTTTTTGGATAATTCGGGCTTTTTAAGAACAATTATCTTGACCCATTATCTTGTAGATAAATCCCTTAATATAGATCTTGATAAAGTTCAGATTATCCACAATTTTATTGTTATCTAATCATCCCTTTTATTCCTATGCATGCATCTCTATTTTAAACACTAATTATCAACCAATCACAAAATTATTTAATTAATTTTAATTACTTGACCAATCAGAATTAATTTAAATTAATCATGTGTGGTCGACTCTTCCTAGACACAATGTATATGGACTGTGCAAACTTGATGATGCAATATTTTTCGGTCCGATGATCCGATTTGGAAACCGGAAACACTGTTGTGACCCTTAGAATCTTTAGATCATTTTCATGATATGTAATGAATGACATGATGCAAGTAATGCAAAGACAAATTGATGTATGTAATGCAAGAACAAAATGATGCATTAAATGCAAGAACAGAATGATGCATTAAATGCAAGAACAGAATGATGCATGAATGATTTTTTGTTTTTTTTTGGTAGATGAACAGTCATTTGAGTCATTCTCCTTGATTAAATCATGGGTGCAAAATTGAGTGTTTACAGAATGTCCCTTATTGACAGAGCTTGAAAAGCGAATGTCAATGTAAAACAAAGACACTGATTTCAGCGACCATGATTTAATTGAGGTTGAATTTTCAAAGATTGCCTAGCTCTCGAACCTAAAACTTTGGAACATGGAACTAGTGCCTTATCTTTTGACAACAAAATGAAAATACTAGACTTAGCTGGTAGTTGACATAATTCTTGGCCATTGGGGTGACTAAAGTACTTTTCTATCCTGATCTTGAAAATGGGATCTCCTCTACTTCGATCTGGCTTTGGAATTATGATCAAAGGGATCTCCTCTACTTTGATCTGGCTTTGGAATTATGATCAAAGGAATCTCTTACTACTTCAATTTGGGATGGAAATGATGATTAAAGGAATCTCCTCTACTGCGATCTGGAATTGAAGTGATGATCAAAGGGATCTCCTCCACTTCGATGACAATCAAAGGTCCTCCTCTATTTTGATCTAGAATTGTAATGATGATCAAAGGGATCTGGAATTGTAATGATGATCAAAGGGATCTCCTCTACTTTGATGACAATCAAAGGTCCTCCTCTACATTGATCTGGAATTGTAATGTTGATCAAAGGGGTCTCCTCTACTTTGATGATGATCAAAGGTCCTCCTCTAATTTGATCTAGAATTGTAATGATGATCAAAAAGGGATCTCATCTACTTTGGTAATCGGATTTGCTTTCTGCAAAAAAAAAAAAGTCAAAATTTAGATTTAGACTTTAACTGATAGGTGCTTCGTGGTCTCACTAATTCTGAGATGTGTGAGTTTCATTTGTTCCTTCTTAATTTGAATTTTATCAAGAAAAAATTTGATTGAAAAAGATTTTATTTTTGAGAAACATTTGATTTTCTGGAAGCTTGGAAGTTTTGAAATTGAAATTTAAAACTTTGAGATTTTTGGGATCTAGAAAATTTTTTTCTTGAACCCAAGACTTAAAATCTGGAATTTTAAGCCTTAGAATTTTGAACATTGAGGCTTGGGATTTTGATCATGAAATCTGAGGTTTGAAAATTTTTCTTCTACTTCTTCTTCTTCTTTTTTCTCTCTTTTTTTTTAAAAAAACTTTGTTTTGTTTTTTGTTTTTTTTTTTTTTTTTTGAGAACTGAAGATTTGGATTTAAAATTTGGGTATTGAGAATGGAAATTTAAAAAATTTGGGAATGAAAATTTTGAATTGAAAATTTGTATTTTTAGAACACACTTGAAGACTTTTGGAAAAAAGATTTTTTTTTGGGTTGACCGAGTCAACTCAGTTTGACTGAGTTGACTCAGCCTTGGCTGAGTTTAAGTGTGTGGGGGGGCCAAAAGTTTGGCCCCCACTTTTAGGGGTGTAATCGGTTCGGTTCGGTCTGTTTGAAGTGCGATTTTCCACCAAACCGAAATTTTGGTTTTACCAAATTTGGCACCGACACCGAACCAAAAGGGAGGAACACCGACACCGAACTGACTAGATTTCATTCGGTTCGGTTAGGTCGGTTTTCAGTTGTTTTCAATTTCTTAGAACCAAAAAAATCAGAGACAAAAAAAAAGCCTATTTCTCTTGACTTTCCCACATTTTCTGACCACTTAAACACGAAGCACCAAGCACCAAGCAAGTAGCAAAAAAAAAAAAGAAAAAAAAAAGGAGAACAGAGAAGAAGCACTGAAGCAGCATGATAGTCTATGTGTTTTTTTGGATAAATTTTCTAAACAGCAAAACAAGAGGGACTATGAGGAGGCCGGCGTAGGGAGGCGGCGGTAGAGGCAGAGATCATGAGAGAGCAGGACTGGAGAGTGGATGTGCTGCCGTTTGTGAGAGGGAGCACTGGTAGGCGCATTGGAGGGGGTTAGGGCAATCGGTAGGGGAGGAGCCGGAGGTGAGGTTGACGACTGGAAAAAACTTGGTGAGAAAAAATGGTGAGAGAGAAAAAAAAAATGGAGGAGGGGCGGCTGGAAAGAAAAGGGTAGGAGAGTCAGAGCTTATAAATATAAAAGGCTAGGGTTTTAACTTTTAATGGTTTTAAAAAATTAAAAAACCTAAAAACGTTTGGGCGAAGGCTCGAACAATAGAACTTAGTCATTAAAGCCACATCATAGCACTAAGCTACAAACTCCAACGTGTCTTAGTGTTACATAAATATATATCGGTTCGGTTCGGTCTGTTCAGTGCATTAAAATTTGCCACCGACAACCGAACCGAAATTTTTGCATTGGTTCGGTCGGTTTGAACCGGTTTTTTCGGTCGGTTTGAATAGGTTTTTTCGGTTCCTCGGTTTTGTGCACACCCCTACCGACTTCCCTTTTTCTTCTTATTTTCTTTGCTTCATCTTTCTCTGCCTCTCTTCCTCCATTGTCACTATTCACTCTCTTCTTCCCCTTCGATTTTCTTCTTCACTTCATCATTTCTTCTCACCAAAAAACACTTTTCTAAACTTCTCAAGTCTCCCACATCCATCTCCATCAATATTTCTTTAGATCCTTGTGTTTTGAGCATTTTCTCAAACACCCATTTGGGTGAAAACCCATCTTTCAAATCCATTTTTCTTTGCATCAAGATGGCTTATTCTTCCAAAGGACCTTCTTTCTTACTTTTCATGGTAAGAAATATAATCCAACATTTGATTGACATGAGGAGGAGGGACTTCTTCAAGACCCTAGGACCCATGCTCCATATTGTCATGTAGACACCAAGGTGAGCTTTTCTTTGGTTGCCTTGCTTAGAAAATATGTTGTTGCATGTTTTATTGAAATTTGGGGCATTGCTTGATTGGTTATGTTGGAAAGTGTTGGCTTTGGTGCATTCTTGAAGTATTATTTTTGTGATCATGGTGCAATTTTGATAATGTGGGTGGCTTATGGAATTTTGACAATGTAGGTAGATATTGATGTTGTTGGATGAATTTTGGTTTGGATTTTGGGTGTATTGGCATTCCAAGAAGATCCAAGAAGCACTTAATGGGCTGATTCAAGAGATTTGGGCTGATTCTAAGGCAGGATATTCCAAGCTTGGCCCAAAGGAAGATGAAAGTGTAGTAAATTTAATTCAGGCTATTTAGGGCTGATCTGACTTAATTGGGAGTGATTTATGGCATGAATTAATGGCTGATTGACTTTCCAGCTCTGTATCAGTTAAGGTAGATTTTTTCCTATTTTGGATCTGCTAAGTTCAGACCAAATCAGCTTTTATTTAGGGTTTTATTATTTAGTACGTTTTTTAGGTATTTTCCTTGTTTTTAGGTGCATTTAATGTTTTTTAGGTCAAACTTGATTCCTGATATGGTAAGGTATCAATTAGGAGTTATTTTAGAATATATTTTCTTGTCTGTCAAGTTTTGTGGAGTCCTTAAATAGGCTCTGAAGTTTGTAAACGTTTTTCAGATTATTATTGAATAAAATTCAGAAAAGGTGAGTCTTTGCTCTCTTTTGGTTCTTCAAGAACTGTGAACTTATCAAGGATTCTTCCTTGTGGCGTTCAAACTTTATACCTTTGGTTCGTGATTCTTTATAATCATTGGGTCAAGGTCAACTTATACCTTTGGTTCGCGTTTCGATTATAAACGTTGGGTCAGGGTTTCTATCAAATATCTGATTTTTAGCTTTCCTGGGTTAAATATTCCAATATTTTTGTTGGGTCTCAAAGCGTGTCGATTGAGGTTCGCATCAGAAGCCTTGATAAGTTCACAGTTCTTGAAGAACCAAAAGAGAGCAAAGCCTCACATTTTCTGATTTTTATTCCATAATATTCCGAAAAACGTTTACAAACTTCAGAGCCTATTTAAGGGCTCCACAAAACTTGACAGACAAGAAAATATATTCTAAAATAACTCCTAATTGATACCTTACCATACCAGGAATCAAATTTGACCTAAAAAGCATTAAATGCACCTAAAAACAAGGAAAATACCTAAAAAACGTACTAAATAATAAAACCCTAAATAAAAGTTGATTTGTTCTGAAATTATTAGATCCAAATTAGGAAAAAATCAGCCTTAACTGGTAGAGAGCTGGAAAGTCAATAAGCCATTAATTCACGCCATAAATCACTCTCAATTAAGCCAGATCAGTCCTAAATAGCTTGAATTAAATTTATTATGCTTTCATCTTCCTTTGGGCGAAGTTTGGAATGTCCTGCGTTAGAATCAGCCCAAATCTCTTGAATCAGCCCATTAAGTGCTTCTTGGATCTTCCTGGATCTTGCTCTTGTAATAGACCCAACTGGAACATGCAATGGATCCTTGAATGCTTGTTGATTCTCATCAAAGCTACTGATGATACCAGGAGAACTTTGGAGGAAAATCGTCAATACGATCCTCGCTTTTTCTCAAGTCAAGAAGGAAGTACTGAAGGTGGCTCCTTTAGAGGTGGATCGAGAAGATCGTCATGCAGGCGGACTTGGAGTCCTAATGATGCGAACCTCAATCGACACGCTTTGAGACCCAACAAAAATATTGGAATATTTAACCCAGGAAAGCTAAAAATCAGATTTATGATAGAAACCCTGACCCAACGTTTATAATCGAAACGCGAACCAAAGGTATAACTTGACCTTGACCCAATGATTATAAAGAATCACGAACCAAAGGTATAAAGTTTGAACGCCACAAGGAAGAATCCTTGATAAGTTCACAGTTCTTGAAGAACTAAAAGAGTGCAAAGCCTCAACTTTTCTGAATTTTATTCAACAATATTCTAAAAAACGTTTACAGACCTCAGAGCCTATTTAAGGACTCCACAAAACTTGATAGACAAGAAAATATATTCTAAAATAACTCCTAATTGATACCTTACCTTATCAGGAATCAAGTTTGACCTAAAAAGCATTAAATGCACCTAAAAACAAGGAAAATACCTAAAAAACGTACTAAATAATAAAACCCTAAATAAAAACTGATTTGGTCTGAAATTAGCAGATCCAAAATAGGAAAAAATCTGCCTTAACTGATACAGAGCTGGAAAGTCAATCAGCCATTAATTCATGCCATAAATCACTCCCAATTAAGTCAGATCAGCCCTAAATAGCTTGAATTAAATTTACTACACTTTCATCTTCCTTTGGGCCAAGCTTGGAACATCCTGCGTTAGAATCAGCTCAAATCTCTTGAAAACAGCCCCTTCGTCTTTCCTCCCATTTGACCTCCATGAAGTAGAGGAGCCCGGATTTTGAAATGACCGAATTCCTTTCCTTTTAAGCTGTCGTTCCACCTTTATTGCCATGTGCACCATGTCCTCCAACTCCACGTAGTGCTGCAACTCCACCACGTTGGCAATGTCCCGATTCGGCCCATTCAGAAACCTTGCCATGGTAGCTTCTCTATCCTCCTCTACATTTGCCCGAATCATGGCAATCTCCATCTCCTTGTGGTAGTCATCCACGCTCCTATAGCCTTGAGTAAGACTCTGTAATTTCTGATACAAGTCCCTATAGTAGTGACTAGGAACAAACCGCCTTCTCATGATTGCCTTCATTTCCTCCCAACTCTCGATAGGTCTCTCATGGTTTCTCCTTCTGTTCATCACAAGTTGATCCCACCATATAATAGCATAGTCAGTAAACTCAATGACAGCGAGTTTTACCTTTTTCTCCTCGGAGTAGTTGTGGCACTCAAAGATTAACTCCACCTTCTTCTCCCACTCCAAGTATGCTTCTGGATCATTTTTCCCTTGGAATGTGGGTATCTTCATTTTTATGTTTCCTAGGTTCCTATCAGTCCCATCTTGCCATCTTGGATCTCTTCGGAAACCTCCACCACGCCTTTCTCTCCTTGGCACAAACCTGCCTTCATTGTTTAGTGAAGCTTGATCTTCTTCATCTTCAAACTCATCCTCGTGGTAGTCATCAGAATCATTCATGTGAGAACGCCTTTCTTGCCTTCTAGCATTAGGGCCTCTTTGGGGACGCTCCTCACGCAAAGTAGCGATAACAGTGTCTTGCCTATCCATCCGATCCCGAATCTCATTAAACACCACGTTCATGCGTTCAAATTGTTGTTGCATAGCCTGTAAAATGATGGACGACTCCTCCCCTCCTTCCCTATTTGATGTTTCACACCTGAAAGACATACTTTTGAAACAACAGAGAATTGTTAGAAATAATTCCTCACAACACTCCCTCACGTGTTTGCACTCAAATTATGTCACTCCCACTCTTGTTTCACTTTTAAATTGGCTTTTTCCAGATATTAGTCTCACACCCTCTTGCCTTTTTCCACTCTTTGCTTCGCCTTTTCAGTTCTGCAATAAACTAACAAACTTGATCAAGAAATTCAACTTGTAGTGTTAAAACAAATACCAATGGCAAGAAAATATGAAAGAAACACTAAATCAAAGGAAGAAATACCAAATCAAAGGAAGAAGACAAAAAATATATATATTTTTTTTTTTTGGTCTGAGAGAACTGAAACTACAAACAAATTTTTTTTTTTTTTCCTTTCAAATGTCTTTTTTTCACGTTTTTTTTTTTTTTTTTTTTGGAACTGGGTGCACGATTTTAACCTAGTGCACTTCAACAAAAACAAAAAAATAAGAACGATGAATGAAGAACACAACAGAAACAAGATAGGATGATAACAGGAAACAAAAGATAAAGGGATAGAAAACTGATTTTAGAACCTGTGCTCTGATACTAAATGATGCGAACCTCAATCGACACGCTTTGAGACCCAACAAAAATATTGGAATATTTAACCCAGGAAAGCTAAAAATCAGATTTATGATAGAAACCCTGATCCAACGTTTATAATCGAAACGCGAACCAAAGGTATAACTTGACCTTGACCCAATGATTATAAAGAATCACGAACCAAAGGTATAAAGTTTGAACGCCACAAGGAAGAATCCTTGATAAGTTCACAGTTCTTGAAGAACCAAAAGAGAGCAAAGCCTCACCTTTTCTGAATTTTATTCAACCATATTCTAAAAAACGTTTACAGACCTCAGAGCCTATTTAAGGACTCCACAAAACTTGACAGACAAGATAATATATTCTAAAATAACTCCTAATTGATACCTTACCATATCAGGAATCAAGTTTGACCTAAAAAGCATTAAATGCACCTAAAAACAAGGAAAATACCTAAAAAAACGTACTAAATAATAAAACCCTAAATAAAAGCTGATTTGGTCTGAAATTAGCAGATACAAAATAGGAAAAAATCTGCCTTAACTGATACAGAGCTGGAAAGTCAATCAGCCATTAATTCATGCCATAAATCACTCCCAATTAAGTCAGATCAGCCCTAAATAGCTTGAATTAAATTTACTACACTTTCATCTTCCTTTGGGCCAAGCTTGGAACATCCTGCGTTAGAATCAGCCCAAATCTCTTGAATCAGCCCATTAAGTGCTTCTTGGATCTTCTTGGATCTTGCTCTTGTAATAGGCCCAACTGGAACATTCAATGGATCCTTAAATGCTTGTTGATTCTCATCACCTAATGATGTATGACTCGTGTTTTTATTTTTCCTGCAAAGTAGAAGGAAGTGTTCCTTAGAAAATCTTGTATTAATTTCCATGTTTCATCTCTTTTCCCTTTGGATCATGTAGAGACTTTAATTAAGATAAGTTTAGATTTCAACTGATGAGATCTTGTAGTACCAACTTAAACTTATCTTGATTAGCTCAGTTGGAATCTGCACTTGCTTAAATGATGTGGAGCCGAATGCCCCTAGTTTAAAAGTGAATGCATGATTTTTTTGAAATCTTAGTTATGAAAATCTTTTAGAAAAATGATGGTGGCGCTCCCCCAAATTTTTTTTTTTTAAAGATAAAATAAGCCATGGGCGAATGCCCCTAGTTTAAAAAATAATGCGTGAACTTTGGAAATCTCAATGATAAATTTTTGAAAAGAAGTTGATGATCTTTTTTTGAAAATTGCATGAGGTATGGGCGAATGCCCCTAGTTTGGAATATGAATTCATGAATCTTTGAAAAAACTTGATTTGATCAATTTTTGGAAAACAATGATGCAAGTGATGAATTTTTGAAAACAAATGTGTTAGATATGACAGAATTTCCCAGTTTGACTAAAAAAAGAAAAAAAAAAAATCTTTTTTAAGTGTCACATGGTCTTTAAAAATTACCCGAGAATGTAAAACTGTATGGAATTGCATAAGTGTAGGACCAGGGGGCTGCACGCCATTTTAAAAGTGTCGTTCGGCATTTCTAGAGTGCGGAATGGCACTAGACCATGTTATGGTGTTTGCGCCATGGTGGGCCAATTACTTATGATTTTCCAATGCATGTTTTACATTTTCGCATTTTTTGAAAAAACGTTTACTTCATTTGTGATCATGAAACTGTTAGGATTAGTGCCCTTAAATCCTATTGTATGATGCTATGTATGATATTATGTATGACATTATGTATGACATGATGTATGACTTAATATTGTGATTGATAAAGTTATTTTATTATTATCTAAAATAATGGTAACATGAATATGAGACATTATCATATAGTCCATGAGATGCATTGTATGTGATTTATGTGAAAAGTCACAGAAGATGTAAATCACAAGTTCTTTGTAAACTCAGAATTTATAGTTCGTAGTCGGTGATGAAATTGGGCATTTCATCTGTGAAGACTATAACGTGTCAACTAAGATAATTTGTCTTGATCATGGAAGTGGAGATTTCTAGTTGATATGTTGATATGTTTTAAGAGTTAAAACATATTGAACAGGACCGCTGTGAGATTTATTGTTCTCCTAATGACTGTCAAATGAATAATAAATCTCACGACTTCTATTTGCATGAACTCTTAATCCTGAGAGAATAATGGACATGATCATGAAGTGTAGGTTGCTTTGATATATCAGGAGTGAGACCTAAAGTGACGGTCAACACCTCAGTATGTTGGGCAGCCACATTTAGTGTTGATGGAACATATATTCTCAATATGGAATTCATAGTCTCTTGATGGAGATATAAAATATTCTCTTGAGATAAGTTTAATGGGTTCAGTTATTCAGAGAGTTAGGCCTAACCACTTTAATAAGAAATTGCTAAAGTATATATTTATGAAATTGGATTTCATAAATATATAATGAATAACTTTAAAGAATTAAACCAGGTACTCAAGGATAAGATGTAATAATTTACAAAGTGGCAGTCTACATTTATGACTTTGTGTTACTACGAATATTTTATGAAGGGGTTACGTGTATAATAAAGTCTTGGGATATAATTTATTAATAAGGCCTAGAGTGCAATTATATTTATATAGTGGTATTAAAATAATTAATGGTAACTTTGGACTTGTCAATAGTTGACGGAAAAGCCCAAGGCCCATTGGAGCTAGTGTCTTATTGGTTCCTTTTGGTCCCACTCCAAGCCACACACTAAAGCCCAATTGGAAATGCCCAATAGGCCAACCCAATTAGATAATCAGTTAGTTATAAAGGGAGAAACATACAGAATTTTTATTAGTGAAAAAAGAGAAATAAGAAACGGTGTGTGAGAAAGTGTGAGATACACTTTCATTCTCCCTTGAAAACTGATTGAGAGACCACACATCTTGGGCGTAAAGTGGAATTGAAGTGAAGATTAAAAGTGTTTCCAAGTGCTTCTAATCTTTGTTTTGAATTTCTCCACACCAAGGTACGCTATCTTGTTCTTAAAATCTGAAATTTACATAGTGCACTTTATTAATCATGAATGAAATAGATCCTAGTTCGTTGCTTCCGCTGTGTGTTTTGTATGAGATACAAAACCATATTTTTTTTTTCCTTCAATTGGTATCAGAGCTAGGTTTTTATATCATGATTGTATAGCGTGTGATTGAATTTTAGAATTTAAGAAAACCGTTATCTTTGTCTTTTCAATTTTCTGCATCTTTTGGATATAATGAAGAGAATTGCATCACTTGTGTATATGTATGTGTATATATATATATATATATATATATATATATATATATATATATATATATATATATCCTTGTGAAGAATATATATATTTTTGTTGATCAAGTGTCGTGTTCTTAGTTTTGTCCATGGAGATTTTAGTTATCAAACAGTTTCGGAGTGAAAGGCATTGTTTTGTGGCCTACGGTATCTTTGTGATACACCAAGACGGAATTAAACATGCTCAGTATATGTTGAAACAACTGTTTTATAACTGCTTTTGTTTGCACCGCTTGGCCTATTGTTTTCATGGCATGGATTTAATGCAATTGCATGGCTTCCATGGCTTGACTTTAATTGGCTTGGTGAGTGTAATTGCATGGCTTCCATGGCTTGACTTTAATGCTTGGCTATCTTGTGTTTTAAGAGATTGAATTCCTATAAAGCATTCTAAGCATCTAAAGGTTACGTGTGTGCATATAAATATATGAATCCTTGGTTGGCTTTTATTGCATGTTTTGGCTTTTTTGACATTATTGTCATGTACTTTGCTTTGACATTATTGTCATGCAAACAACCAAGCCATGCATTCCGTACCATATATATATATATATATATAATGTAATAATTATATATTATATATATTAATTTGTATATTATATTATATATAATATAATATAGATTTTTATATATAATATGGGTTTTTATTACGTTATATATATTTATATTTGTTAATGCTAGTTTAATGAAATTTATTGCTAATGAGATTATGATTTTTTTTTTTAACGTGTCTAGCATTATTATAGTTCTTAATCTTAAAAACCTTTATTTTAAAATATCTAGTGGGAGAGAGATTCAAGGGTTGGATCTCACGGCCTCCATTGTTGGTTCATAGTAGTGTGAAATATATACTTTGTCTTTGCCTTGAGCTTAGCATTCTATGCGGAGAGTATTTATTTCACGGTTCTGCAAGATTGAATTTCCTGGTTTATAGTGGTTTGATAAACACCTTGTCTTAGCTTCGAGTTTTGCATTCCATGCGGAGGGTGTTTTATCATAGTACTACAAAATAAGTCTGTTAAAGGGATGAAATGTGGTTACACATGATTCTAGACAATAGTATACACTAGACTAAGTATTATAGTATCCTCTATACTGAGTTCTTACTATTATTACTTAGAGGCTAAATATAAAACGGCATATTATTAGTATTTGATAAGAGTTATCATAATACTACTAATAATGAGAATAATTCTCAATCAATCATAGTATTTTATCTTCACTCTATGCTGAGGGATATTGAATATGAGATTGGGTTGTCGTTGCATATATTATTTTATGGTTTTATTAAGGTTCCATATTATATGCTTTTATGCTAAATTGATAATGTCCAATTTACTTATTATATTCATGTTTATTATTTTTAGATGAGAATCAACAAGCATTCAAGGATCCATTGCATGTTCCAGTTGGGCCTATTACAAGAGCAAGATCCAAAAAGATCCAAGAAGCACTTAATGGGCTGATTCAAGAGATTTGGGCTGATTCTAACGCAGGATATTCCAAGCTTGGCCCAAAGGAAGATGAAAGTGTAGTAAATTTAATTCAAGCTATTTAGGGCTGATCTGACTTAATTGGGAGTGATTTATGGCATGAATTAATGGCTGATTGACTTTCCAGCTCTGTATCAGTTAAGGCAGATTTTTTCCTATTTTGGATCTGCTAATTTCAGACCAAATCAGCTTTTATTTGGGGTTTTATTATTTAGTACGTTTTTTAGGTATTTTCCTTGTTTTTAGGTGCATTTAATACTTTTTAGGTCAAACTTGATTCCTGATATGGTAAGGTATCAATTAGGAGTTATTTCAGAATATATTTTCTTGTCTGTCAAGTTTTCTGGAGCCCTTAAATAGGCTCTGAAGTCTGTAAACGTTTTTCAGATTATTATTGAACA
>NC_134024.1:32256450-32283950 GCF_040712315.1 Castanea sativa | reverse complement strand
TGCTTCTTGGATCTTGTTGGATCTTGCTCTTGTAATAGGCCCAACTGGAACATGCAATGGATCCTTGAATGCTTGTTGATTCTCATCAACAAAGCATGACATACATGAGACTTCCCACAACAGAAGCATAGAGAACTTGTCTCATCAAATTTCTTTCCTCTTGAGTATTAGGCCTTTGGTCATTAGACAGAGGAACTCCATGTCTAAAAGAAAGTAATCCTTTCTTGGAGTTTTGTGTGCTAAACTGTTCTTGAACTTTATCTATATATCCAGCTTATGACAAACCTAACATCATATTCTTTCGATCTCGCCAAAGCTTGATCCCTAGAATATAGTTAGCTTTGCCCAAGTCCTTCATATCAAATTGGCTAGACAACCAAACCTTTACTAATGACATTACCCCTATATCATTCCCAATGAGTAGAATATCATCAACATAAAGCACTAGGAACATTACTACTTTGTCTTGATATCTCTTGTACACACATGGTTCATCAAGATTTTGTTCAAAACCAAATGATTTGATTGCCCGATCAAATCTGATGTTCCATGACCTAGATGCTTGCTTAAGTCCATAAATAGACATTTTCAACTTGCATACCATATGCTCTTAGTTCTTTGCTATGAAACCTTCCGGTTGCAACATGTAGATTTCTTCTTCAAGATTGCCATTAAGAAATGTAGTCTTGACATCCATTTGCCAAATCTCATAAACATAATGAGCAGAAATGGATAAGAGAATTCTGATAGATTTAAGCATGACTATTAGCAAAAACGTTTCATCGTAGTCAATGCCTTCCTTTTGTGTATACCCTTTTGCCACTAGTCTTGCTTTAAAGGTTTCAACTTTTCCATCTATCCCTCTCTTCCTCTTGTAAACCCATTTGCAACCAACAAGTTTAATGCCGTTAGGCGCCTCTACAAGATCCCATACATGATTGGAATACATAGAATCCAATTCAGATTTCTTAGCTTGGACCCAATGATGTGCATCTATATCATTCATTGATTCATCATAAGTGTAAGGATCCGATTCAGCCTCTTCTGAGATAGCTTCATAAGCTTCTCCCAAACCTATGAATCTCACAGGAGGCCGAACAATTCTCCCACTACGACGAGGCTCTTGTGTACTAGACATCTCATGAGTAGAATCTTGTGGTGTATCCAATACAACCACATCATCCCTAATTTCATCTATAGGTTGTTTAACTACAGATTCATTCATTTCAGCTAAGACAACTCTACTTCTAGGAGTAAAATTATTCATATAGTCATTTTCCAAGAATTTGGCATTTGTGCTAACAAACACCTTATTATCCTTATGACTATAGAATAAACCTCCAACTGTTCCTTTTGGATACCCTACAAAGAAAACAACTTCTGTTTTAGACTGTAACTTATTCGACTTTCCTTTTAACACATGTGCTGGACAGCCCCAAATATGGAGATGTCTCATACTAGGCTTACGCCCATTCCACAACTCTACAGGTGTTTTAGGAACAGACTTCGAAGGTACTAAATTCAGAAGATACATTGCAGTACTTAAGGCATATCCCCGAAAAGAAATTGATAGAGTGGAATAACTCATCATGTATCTAACTATATCTAAAAGAGTCTTATTCCTTCTTTCTGCTACACCATTTTTTTGTGGAGTTCTAGGTGCAGTCAACTGGGATATAATCACATTTTCAGTCAAGTAATCCTTAAAATCCCCAAGAAGGTATTCACCACCTCGATCAGATCGAATGGCCTTCATGCGTTTACCCAATTGGTTTTCAACTTCAGCCCTAAACTCTTTGAACTTGTCAAAAGTTTTGGACTTCCGTTTCATTAGGTACACATAACCAAATCTAGAGTAATCATCAGTGAAGGTGATGAAATACTCATAACCACCTTTTGCTTGGATTGACATAGGACCACATACATCTGAATGTACTAGTTCTAGCAAATCTTAAGCTCTTCTACCTTTTGTATTAAAAGGTCGTTTAGTCATTTTACCTTCCAAACAAGATTCACAAACTGGAAATTCATCAAAGGCCATAGGCCACAAGAGTCCATCTTTGATAGTCGTGAGTTTATTATTCATTTAATAGTCGTTTGGAGAATAATAAATCTCACACCGGTCTAGTTCAATACGTTTTAACTCTTAAAACATATCAACATACCAACTAGAAATCTCCATTTCCATGATCAAGACAAATCATCTTAGTTGATATGTTATAGTCTTCGCAGATGAAAAACCCAATTCCATCACCCACTACGAATTACAATTTTAAGTTTACAAAGAACTTGTGATTTATATCTTCTGTGACTTTTCACCTAAATCACATACTATGCATCTCATGGACTATATGATAATGTCCCAATATTCATGTTACCATTATTTCAAATAATAATAAAACAACTTTATTAAATACAGCATTAAGTCATACATAATGTCATATATAATAACATACATATCATCATACAATAGGATTTAAGAGCACTAATCCTAACAAGGATCACACTCATGAAATTAATCCAATCAGAGTGTACCTGCTCTGATACCACTTGTTGGGAAATATAGACCCCGGTTGATAGAATTAACAAGTTTTAAACCCAAGTTGTTAATTAGGTTTATTATGAATAAAACTTGTTAAAACAAACAAACATCAGTATCATGTCAAGCTAAAGTGCAGCGGAAAAGTAAATAAGACAAGATATGATGACCTAGGAAAACCAATGAAACCAACCAGTTTTACAGTAATAAACCTGGGGGGAAACCTTCCCGAAAAGCAATCCACTATAGTAAAGAGAAGTTTCAGATCTAGTACAAAACATTTGCCCCTAGACTCTACAATCCCTATAGATGAACTCACAGTAGAAACCTTCTACCGCTTCAGAACCTCTGAATTCTTCAATATATGAACGCCATCCTTTGATGCACGGATCCCAATATGTGACTCACTCCTTTGCACGAATCCTAGTACGTGACTCATTCACCAACTTGAGAAAGAAGAATGTTGGCTACAAAGTTCTTCACTTCATCAACAATGAAGATCAAGAAGCACCCGGTTACAAAACCTTAAGGCGAAAAAGACGCAGTAGCTTTTTTTTAAAGAATAAGGCTTCGGTCACCTTTTGCATATGTTCTCCTTGCATTCTCTTATGTGACGGCCTCTAAAATAAGTCTTATATATGTCTAGGGTTGTGAGAAAAAAAACCATACACAAATACAAAAACATGGGCTGAAAATCAGATCTGAAAATGCTTATTTCCGTAACCTCGATAGATAGCAGATGTCGAGCCTCATTAAACCTCCATAGATAGCTATCTATCAAGTAGCTGTCCACAGGTGTCGAGCTATCTGTCCAGCTTTAGTGGACACCATTTCTTCACTTGTTTCTTGGTCCAATCTTCATGGTTTTAATACTAAACTTGAACAACATGTTCTTTGAAGTATTAAACACATCCTAGATCCACCCAAATACAAGAAAAGTGCATTTTGTCAAAGGATTAGCCAACTTCATAAAATATGTCCTTAACAATCTCCCCCTTTGGAAATCCGTGACCAAACCACAACAAACAAATGAACATATGAGAGAAGTCATAAATCACTCAACTCATGTGCGCACTTGTTGGATACAATAAAATCTATCCTAACACAAACTCTTGAAAATACATCAAGGCATCTTTGTGTGAAGCAGAAATAATAGATTGCATACAAAAATAAGAAGCATGTGTATAAAGAAAGAAAAGAAACAACACATGTAGAGGTAGGTGAAAAAAACATACATCATCACATATATATCAAAGATAAGCACAATGTATGTAAACATGGTCACAAGACCTAAGGAATAAGAAGAAGAAGCTAAAAGTAGCTCTAACAACAACAAGGAGGTAAAAACTCCCCCTAACAAGATGAAACACATCTCCCCCTTACAAAGGAATGTATTTCTCCCCCTAATTTGTAGAATTTTAAAGAAAGAAACCACAAATTCTCCAATTTCTCCCCCTTTTTGTCATGATTGACAAAGGGTATAAGAAGCTATAAAGCCTCGCTCGAGAAACATAAAGATGATCACAAAGGATCATGGAGGCATAAAGAATCCATAAAAATGCCTTATTGTAATGAAACAAGATGCTCTGGATGACAAGATAAAAGAAAGATGCAAAACATGTGAAAAGCAATGCATGCAGAGGATCGAGAGGCGTCGAGAAGCTTTCGAGCATACCTCAATGGATCGAATAGCTATCGAGAAGCTATCGAGGGGACAGGAACTTTCTCGATCGATCCACCTATTTATCGAGAGGTGTCAAGATTGCGATAAAAAATCGACTGAAGATCTCGACAGATAAGCCAGGTATCGAGAGGTGTCGAGAAGGTGTCGAGATGGCTTAGAACCAGTTTTTCAAGAAGGGAAAAACACAGATATGAATGCAATCAAACATGCAACTCAGCCAAAGATCCAACCAACATTTTAACCTCTCAATATCATCTCTCAATCAACAAAGAGTTAAGCATTTAGATCCCAAAAACACACACACACACACACACTAAACAAGTTTAACCAATTTTATATTTCAAAAACAAGTTAAGACAGTTTAGTGAGAATACATTAACGTATGTAAATCTTGTGATGACCAAATCACATTGTACCTGCACATGTATCAAGAGTAGCAAAGAATATTGTGTGTTGTGTGTGAAAAAGTATCGCAAGATTGCATAAATGTCTCTATGTTATGACGATTTGAGATATGATAAAATCACTTTAACTCACACACAATCATAACTGAGTTTGTGAGTTGCCCAAACAAGTGCTACACATATCTTCTCTAAGGGTGAGTATTTTTCTTCATAAGGCAACATCTTCTTGCTAATGTAGTAAATTGCATTCTCCTTCCTAGTCTCCTCTAGGTATTGAGCAAGTAGAGCTCCCATTGCTGTATCTATAGAGGTGAGATACAACAACAATGGCTTTTCTGGTGCTGGTGGGACAAGTATTGGTGGTTTCATCAAATAACTCTTGATCTTCTTAAAGGCTTCTTGACATTGTTCATTCCGCACTGTAGGGACTTCCTTCTTAAGCAGTTTGAAGATTGGTTCACAGGTCATGGTGAGTTGGGCTATGAACCTGTTGATGTACTGTACTCTCCCTAAAAATCCTCGAATCTCCTTTTCAATTCTTGGAGGCTTCATCTCCACTATTGCCTTGATTTTTTCCAAATCTAAACCTCTTTAGCTTACCAAAAAACCTAACAATTTTCTGGATGTAACTTCGAAAGTGCATTTCTTGGGATTTAATCGCAACTTGTAGAACCGGATCCTTTCAAAGAACTTCCTCAAAGCTAGTATGTGCCCTTCATGGTCTTTGGACTTAACTATCATCTCATCAATATAAAGTTCTACTTCCTTGTGGATCAAATCATGCAACAAAGTGGTGGCTGCAAGTTGGTAAGTAGCACCAGCGTTTTTAAGGCCAAATGGCATAATCTTGTAGCAGTATGTCCCCCATGGTGTGATGAAGGAGGTTTTCTCCATAGCTTCTGGAGCCATCTAGTTGTATCCTGAAAATCCATCTATAAATGATAGTAGGGCATGGCCCGCAATGTTGTCAACCAGGACGTCAATGTGAGGCAAAGGGAAATCATCTTTCGGGCTGGCTATGTTCAGATCTCGAAAATCTACACACATTTTGACCTTCCCATCTTTCTTTGGTACCAGAACCACATTAGCTAACCACTCTATATAGTTGACCACCCTTAGGAATCCAGCATTGTACTGCTTCTCCACTTCTTCCTTGATCTTGAGAGTCCACTCTGGCTTCATTCTTCTCAATTTCTGCTTGACTGGTTTCATGGTTGGATCTATTGGAATGTAGTGCTATACTATATCTATATCAATCCCAAGCATCTCTTCATATGATTAGGCAAAGGCCTCCTTGATTTCTATCAATAGTGCCACTAATGCATCTTTCTCTGAAGTGGTTAGGGTATTGCCCACTTGGATTATTTTGGGCTCATCCTCAATTCCCAGGTTAATAGGTTGGGTTTATTCTTTTATAAGTTCTAGGTATCCATGTTTTAATTCCTTATTATTAAGAGTTTCTTTACCAATTTCAGAAATAAAAACATTCAAAGCCAACAAATAAGCCGAATCAAAAATCATATTAAAAGAAAAAGAGTTCTCAACAGACTCAAGAAACCTGACAGACTCAACTAAAGCAGACTTAACTAGAAAACTATCACAAATAGATGTAACAGGAATAGAAATACTATCAGAAATAGACTCAATAGGAACAAAAACGATATTTTTTGGTAAGGGCGACTGGCTCAGCATTCTTGATCTTCTTGGCAAAGGTGACTGACTTACCGGTCTTATCTTTCTCACAAAGTCCTCCATGGGGTGGGCGGCTCCCTCCCATGCCCAGTTTTTCAACTTGATCGTGGCTTCCACAATGGCAGGTGGCTCCTAGTAAGCTCCTTCTTCCCTTAGCATCAGTACTACAGGATCTACATCCATATGATCTATAGCTTCTTCTTCAATCTCCATGTCTATAGGCTTGTCGGTCACAAAAGCATCCAGGCGCTAAATGCTATCCATCCATTCATCAAACAGGTTGTGCTTGCCTCTATTGCCCAAGTCAGCGACTTGAGGGAGATGTTCTGGCTTGCCTTCTTCTTCCTTCTCATTACTCTGTTTAGCATTCTTAAATGCCATGATTTTGAGACTGTGGACCATCAGCTTATGGTCTAGTGCGGCTAACCTGGCATTTATATCATCCTCCTCTTCAATAGTGCATGAACTTGATTCTGAATCATAATACGACCGCAATTCTGGAACTTCTCTTCCATGCTTGTCATACCTTGGGCCAGATCTTAAGCTAACATGAGTGATATCACTCCAATCTGAAAGGTGCTTATAGAGATATTCTTCGTGGTACATTCGATTAGGTTGTGCATTCTCTTCTCTTGCATTTTCTAACACATTCACTAGTCTATATTGATCACTATCAATATCACTCCACCCATTAGCCTCGGTGTCATCTTCAATGTTTTGATCATAATAGTCCACATCATTATCATATTCTTCATAAAATAGGTCTGCATCTTCATCTTCTCTATCACTAGGGGGTTCACCCCAATCATCACCATTATACAAGTTATCATAACTTCTGTTGCTGCTGTCTTCACTATTAGTGCTACTGTCATCATCATCATGTCCACTATCATTGCTGCTGCTGTCACTACTACTATCACTCCTGTCATCGCTTTCATCTTCATCTTCATCGTCACTAGGGGCTACTTCCCTTTCCTCATCTTCGTTATGGGCTCTTAGTTCATACAGGCTCTTCAATGCATGCTGACTAGCTTCCCAATACTTATCGTCTTCTATGTTACAAATAGGAT
This sequence comes from Castanea sativa, assembly GCF_040712315.1. Taxonomy (NCBI): domain Eukaryota; kingdom Viridiplantae; phylum Streptophyta; class Magnoliopsida; order Fagales; family Fagaceae; genus Castanea; species Castanea sativa. The sequence continues at coordinate 32,276,561 of NC_134024.1, read as the reverse complement.
CTCCAAGAAGCATGGTCATGGCATTGGGATCCATGTAATGGGCCCAATCAGTTGGAACCCACGTCGTGTCTTCTTTCTTTAATTCTGGAACCTTGTTGTGGCAGTCAAGTAATATCTCAAATCCAGGTACCATTGTCTTTATCATAGGATCAAAATCTTGGTTTAAGGAATCCCCAATAACATTGACTCTCTCTAGCTTTTACAAACTTCACATTCAAGGTAGAAGTGTAGGGCTTCAGAGGTTCGGGAGAACAAGGAAGTCCTTTTGCTTTAGCTTTGGCTCGGGCCATCTTTCTCACTTCCATCTCTAGCAAATCATCATCAATGGGCTTAGAGCCTAGCCCAAAAGGTGGTGTGGCAGTAGAGATCATCGGGTCCTGAATTCATCCCCAAATTCATCCCCGGAAGATAGTTCATTCTCCCCATCATCGCTACCACATTGTTGTTACCATAAGGAGCAAAGTCCATCAGAATCTTCTCAACCTCTCCCCCTCTCTTTTCAAAATTAGGTCTTTCAATCATGAAGCCATCCAAGGTCAATGGCTCTTTCTCGAAATCAATACCATAAACAGGTTTAGGCATAGTCAAAGTATCCCCAAAGATGGTCACAATAGCTCCTTCATGTGGAAACTGAACCTTCTTTTGATGTAGGGAAGAAGGTACGGCCTCTATGTCATGAATCCGAGGTCGCCTAAGGAGTGATGAGAATCAACAAGCATTCAAGGATCCATTGCATGTTCCAGTTGGGCCTATTACAAAAGCAAGATCCAAGAAGATCAAAGAAGCACATAATGGGCTGATTCAAGAGATTTGGGCTGATTCTAACGCAGGACATTCCAAACTTGGCCCAAAGGAAGCTGAAAACGTAATAAATTTAATTCAAGCTATTTATAGCTGATCTAGCTTAATTGCGAGTGATTTGTGGCATGAATTAATTGCTGATTGACTTTCTAACTCTGTATCACTTAAGACAGATTTTTTCCTATTTTGGATCTGCTAATTTCAGACCAAATCAACTTTTATTTAGGGTTTTATTATTTAGTACGTTTTTTAGGTATTTTCCTAGTTTTTAAGTGCATTTAATGCTTTTTAGGTCAAATTTGATTCCTGATATGGTAAGGTATCAATTAGGAGTTATTTTATAATATATTTTCTTGTTTGTCAAGTTTTATGAAACCCTTAAATAGACTCTGAAGTTTGTAAACGTTTTTCGTGATATTATTGAATAAAAATCAGAAAAGGTGAGGCTTTGCTCTTCTTTTGATTCTTCAAGAACTGTGAACTTATCAAGGATTCTTCATTGTGGCGTTCAAACTTTATACCTTTGGTTCGTGATTCTTTATAATCATTGGGTCAAGGTCAACTTATACCTTTGGTTCGCGTTTCTCTTATAAACGTTGGGTCAGGGTTTCTACAAAAATATGAATTTTAGCTTTCTTGGGCAAGTATTCCAATATTTTTGTTGGGTCTCAAAGCGTGTCGATTGAGGTTCGCATCATTTGGTATCAGAGCACAGGTTCTAAAATCAGTTTTCTATCCCTTTTATTTTTTTGGTTTCTTGTTATCATCCTATCCTATTCCTTTTGTGTTCTTCATTCATCGTTCTTATTTTTTTTTGTTTTTGTTGAAGTGCACTAGGTTAAAATCGTGCACCCAGACCAGAATATCGTTTTCTTTTGTCCTCTTCCTTTGATTTAGTGTTTCTGTCATTCTTGCCGTTGGTATTTGTTTTTACACTACAAGTTAAATTTCTTGATAAACTTTATTAGTTTAATGAAGAACTGAAAAGGCGAAGTTACGAGTGGAAAAAGGCAAGAGAGTGTGAGACTACTATCGGGAAAAGGCCAATTTAAGAGTGAAACACGAGTGGGAGTGACAGAATATGAGTGCAAACACGTGAGGGAGTGTTGTGAGGAATTATTTCTAACAATTCCCTGTTGTTTCAAAAGTATGTTTTTCAGGTGTGAAACATCGAATAGGGAAGGAGGGGAGGAGTCGTCCATCATTTTGCAGGATATGCAACAACAATTTAAACGCATGAACGTGATGTTTAATGAGATTCGGTATCGGATGGATAGGCAAGACACTGTTATTGCTACTTTGCGTGAGGAGCGTCCCCAAAGAGGGCCTAATGCTAGAATACAAGAAAGGCATTCTCGCATGAATGATTCTGATGACTACTATGAGCATGAGTTTGAAGATGAAGATAATCAAGCTTCATTGAAAAATGAGGGCAAGTTTGTGCTAAGGGGAGAAAGGCGTGGCAGAGGTTTCCGAAGAGATCCAAGATGGCAAAATGGGACTGACCGGAACCTAAGAAACATAAAAATGAAGATACCAACATTCCAAGGGAAAAATGATCCAGAAGCATACTTGGAGTGGGAGAAGAAGGTGAAGTTAATCTTTGAGTGCCACAACTACTCCGAGGAGAAAAAGGTAAAACTCGCTGTCATTGAGTTTACCGACTATGCTATTATATGGTGGGATCAACTTGTGATGAACAGAAGGAGAAACCATGAGAGACCTATTGAGAGTTGGGAGGAAATGAAGGCTATCATGAGGAGGCGGTTTGTTCCTAGTCACTACTATAGGGACTTGTATCAGAAATTACAGAGTATTACTCAAGGCTATAGGAGCGTGAATGACTACCACAAGGAGATGGAGATTGCCATGATTCGGGTAAATGTAGAAGAGGATAGAGAAGCTAGCATGACAAGGTTTCTAAATGGGCTGAATCGGGACATTCCCAACGCGGTGGAGTTGCAGCACTACGTGGAGTTGGAGGACATGGTGCACATGGCAATAAAGGTCGAACGACAGCTTAAGAGAAAAGGAAATTGGTCATTCCAAAATCCGGGCTCTTCTACTTTATGGAGGTCAAATGGGAGGAAAGACGAAGGGGTTATTTTCAAGTCCAAAGCCGAAACAAGGAACCGAAAAACAAGGAAATAAATGACCTAAACCTAAAATAACGTTTTTATATAAAAATACCAAAAATAATAAATTACAATAAATAAACAGTAAATTGTGTCCTATATCAGACCCCTCCACTTGAAACAAACTCGTCCTCAAGTTCATCTTTGAAATCTAAAATCTTCCGCTCCAAATAAACAAATACTTCGAATACTTTAATGACTTGATCTGGTTGTGAAATTTGAAGCCTTCATAACGTGTAGCAGAAAATTTCTTCTCATCTACTTTCAATTTATTTGTAATATTGATGAGAATCAACAAGCATTAAAGGATCCATTGCATGTTCCAGTTGGGCCTATTACAAGAGCAAGATCCAAGAAGATCCAAGAAGAACTTAATGGGCTGATTCAAGAGATTTGGGCTGATTCTAACGCAGGATGTTCCAAGTTTGGCCCAACGGAAGATGAAATTGTAGTAAATTTAATTCAAGCTATTTAGGGCTGATCTGACTTAATTGGGAGTGATTTATGGCATGAATTAATGGCTGATTGACTTTCCAGCTCTGTATCAGTTAAGGCAGATTTTTTCCTATTTTGATCGGCTAATTTCAGACCAAATCAGCTTTTATTTAGGGTTTTATTATTTAGTACATTTTTTAGGTATTTTCCTTGTTTTTAGGTGCATTTAATGCTTTTTAGGTCAAACTTGATTCCTGATATGGTAAGGTATCAATTAGGAGTTATTTCAGAATATATTTTCTTGTCTGTCAAGTTTTGTGGAGTCCTTAAATAGGCTCTGAAGTCTGTAAACGTTTTTCAGATTATTATTGAATAAAATTCAGAAAAGGTGAGTCTTTGCTCCCTTTTGGTTTTTCAAGAACTGTGAACTTATCAAGGATTCTTCCTTGTGGCGTTCAAACTTTATACCTTTGGTTCGTGATTCTTTATAATCGTTGGGTCAATGTCAACTTATACCATTGGTTCGCGTTTCGATTATAAACGTTGGGTCAGGGTTTCTATCAAATATATGATTTTTAGCTTTCCTAGATTAAATACTCCAATATTTTTGTTGGGTCTCAAAGCGTGTCGATTGAGGTTCGCATCATTTGGCATCAGAGCACAGGTTCTAAAATCAGTTTTCTATCCCTTTATCTTTTGTTTCCTGTTATCATCCTATCCTGTTTCTGTTGTGTTCTTCATTCATCGATCCTATTTTTTTGTTTTTGTTGAAGTGCACTAGGTTAAAATCGTGCACCCAGCTCCCAAAAAAAAAAAAAAAAAAAAAAAAAAAAAAAAAAAAGGTGAAAAAAAGGACATCTGAAAGGAAATAGCAAAAAAAAAAAAAAAAAAAATTTTGATGAGAATCAACAAGCATTTAAGGATCCATTGAATGTTCCAGTTGGGCCTATTACAAGAGCAAGATCCAAGAAGATCCAAGAAGCACTTAATGGGCTGATTCAAGAGATTTGGGCTGATTCTAACGCAGGATGTTCCAAGCTTGGCCCAAAGGAAGATGAAAGTGTAGTAAATTTAATTCAAGCTATTTGGGGCTGATCTGACTTAATTGGGAGTGATTTATGGCATGAATTAATGACTGATTGACTTTTCAGCTCTGTATCAGTTAAGGCAGATTTTTTCCTATTTTGGATCTGCTAATTTCAGACCAAATCAGCTTTTATTTAGGGTTTTATTATTTAGTACGTTTTTTAGGTATTTTCCTTGTTTTTAGGTGCATTTAATGCTTTTTAGGTCAAACTTGATTCCTGATATGGTAAGGTATCAATTAGGAGTTATTTTAGAATATATTTTCTTGTCTATCAAGTTTTGTGGAGTCCTTAAATAGGCTCTGAGGTCTGTAAACGTTTTTTAGAATATTGTTGAATAAAATTCAGAAAAGGTGAGGCTTTGCTCTCTTTTGGTTCTTCAAAAACTGTGAACTATCGGTTAAGACAGATTTTTTCCTATTTTGGATCTCGCTAATTTCGGACCAAATAATCTTTTATTTATGGTTTTATTATTTAGTACGTTTTTTAGGTATTTTCCTTGTTTTTAGGTGCATTTAATGCTTTTTAGGTCAAACTTGATTCCTGATATGGTAAGGTATCAATTAGGAGTTATTTCAGAATATATTTTCTTGTCCGTCAAGTTTTGTGGAGTCCTTAAATAGGCACCGAAGTCTGTAAACGTTTTTCGGGTTATTGTTGAATAAAAATTCGGAAAAGGTGAGGCTTTGCCCTCTTTTGGTTCTTCAAGAACTGTGAACTTATCAAGCATTCTTCCTTGTGGCATTCAAACTTTATACCTTTGGTTCGTGATTCTTTATAATTATTGGGTCAAGGTCAACTTATACCTTTGGTTCGCGTTTCTCTTATAAACGTTGGGTCGTGGTTTCTATCATAAATCTGATTTTTAGCTTTCCTGGGTTAAACATTCCAATATTTTTGTTGGGTCTCAAAGCGTGTCGATTGAGGTTCTAAAGTAACGGTGAAAACCTCGGTATGTTGGGCAACCACATTTAGTGTTGATGGAACATATATTCTCAAGATGGAATTCATAGTCTCTTGATGGAGATATAAAATATTCCCTTGAGATAAGTTTAATGGGATCAGTTATTATAGAGTTAGGACTAACCACTTTGGTAAGAAATTACTAAATTATATATTTATGAAATTGGATTTCATAAATATATAATGAATAACTTTAAAGGATTAAACTGGGTACTCAAGGATAAGATGTAGTAATTTACAAAGTGGTAGTCTACATTCATGACTTTATGTTACTACGAATATTTTATGAAAGGGTTGCATGTATAATAAAGTCTTGGGATATAATTTATTAATAAGGCCTATAGTGCAATTATATTTATATAGTAGTATTAAATATAATTAATGGTAACTTTGGACTTGTCAAGAGTTGACGGAAAAGCCCAAGGCCCATCGGAGCTAGTGTCTTATTGGTCCCTTTTGGTCCAACTCCAAGCCACACACTAAAACCCAATTAGAAAGGCCCAATAGGCCAGCCCAATTAGATAATCAGTTAATTATAAAGGGAGAAACATACAGAATTTTTATTAGTGAGATAAGAAACGGTGTGTATGTGAGAGTGAGACACATTTTCATTCTCCCTTTGAAAACTGATTGAGAGACCACACATCTTGGGCATAAAGTGGAATTGGAGTGAAGATTAAAAGTATTCCCAAGGGCTTCTAATATTTGTTTTGAATTTCTCCATACCAAGGTACGCTATCTTGTTCTTAAATTCTGAAATTTACATAGTACATGTTGTCAATCATGAATGAAATAGATCTTTGTTTGTTGCTTCCGCCGTGTGTTTTGTATGAGATACAAAACCAGGTTTTTCTAACATTTTCATCCTCCGTCTATGATTTTTTATCTCTTTTTTGGATAATTCAGGCTTTTTAAGAACAATTATCTTGACCCATTATCTTGTAGATAAATCCCTTAATATAGATCTTGATAAAGTTCAGATTATCCACAATTTTATTGTTATCTAATCATCCCTTTTATTCCTATGCATGCATCTCTATTTTAAACACTAATTATCAACCAATCACAAAATTATTTAATTAATTTTAATTACTTGACCAATCAGAATTAATTTAAATTAATCATGTGTGGTCGACTCTTCCTAGACACAATGTATATGGACTGTGCAAACTTGATGATGCAATATTTTTCGGTCCGATGATCCGATTTGGAAACCGGAAACACTGTTGTGACCCTTAGAATCTTTAGATCATTTTCATGATATGTAATGAATGACATGATGCAAGTAATGCAAAGACAAATTGATGTATGTAATGCAAGAACAAAATGATGCATTAAATGCAAGAACAGAATGATGCATTAAATGCAAGAACAGAATGATGCATGAATGATTTTTTGTTTTTTTTTGGTAGATGAACAGTCATTTGAGTCATTCTCCTTGATTAAATCATGGGTGCAAAATTGAGTGTTTACAGAATGTCCCTTATTGACAGAGCTTGAAAAGCGAATGTCAATGTAAAACAAAGACACTGATTTCGGCGACCATGATTTAATTGAGGTTGAATTTTCAAAGATTGCCTAGCTCTCGAACCTAAAACTTTGGAACATGGAACTAGTGCCTTATCTTTTGACAACAAAATGAAAATACTAGACTTAGCTGGTAGTTGACATAATTCTTGGCCATTGGGGTGACTAAAGTACTTTTCTATCCTGATCTTGAAAATGGGATCTCCTCTACTTCGATCTGGCTTTGGAATTATGATCAAAGGGATCTCCTCTACTTTGATCTGGCTTTGGAATTATGATCAAAGGAATCTCTTACTACTTCAATTTGGGATGGAAATGATGATTAAAGGAATCTCCTCTACTGCGATCTGGAATTGAAGTGATGATCAAAGGGATCTCCTCCACTTCGATGACAATCAAAGGTCCTCCTCTATTTTGATCTAGAATTGTAATGATGATCAAAGGGATCTGGAATTGTAATGATGATCAAAGGGATCTCCTCTACTTTGATGACAATCAAAGGTCCTCCTCTACATTGATCTGGAATTGTAATGTTGATCAAAGGGGTCTCCTCTACTTTGATGATGATCAAAGGTCCTCCTCTAATTTGATCTAGAATTGTAATGATGATCAAAAAGGGATCTCATCTACTTTGGTAATCGGATTTGCTTTCTGCAAAAAAAAAAAAGTCAAAATTTAGATTTAGACTTTAACTGATAGGTGCTTCGTGGTCTCACTAATTCTGAGATGTGTGAGTTTCATTTGTTCCTTCTTAATTTGAATTTTATCAAGAAAAAATTTGATTGAAAAAGATTTTATTTTTGAGAAACATTTGATTTTCTGGAAGCTTGGAAGTTTTGAAATTGAAATTTAAAACTTTGAGATTTTTGGGATCTAGAAAATTTTTTTCTTGAACCCAAGACTTAAAATCTGGAATTTTAAGCCTTAGAATTTTGAACATTGAGGCTTGGGATTTTGATCATGAAATCTGAGGTTTGAAAATTTTTCTTCTACTTCTTCTTCTTCTTTTTTCTCTCTTTTTTTTAAAAAAAACTTTGTTTTGTTTTTTGTTTTTTTTTTTTTTTTTGAGAACTGAAGATTTGGATTTAAAATTTGGGTATTGAGAATGGAAATTTAAAAAATTTGGGAATGAAAATTTTGAATTGAAAATTTGTATTTTTAGAACACACTTGAAGACTTTTGGAAAAAAGATTTTTTTTTGGGTTGACCGAGTCAACTCAGTTTGACTGAGTTGACTCAGCCTTGGCTGAGTTTAAGTGTGTGGGGCCAAAAGTTTGGCCCCCACTTTTAGGGGTGTAATCGGTTCGGTTCGGTCTGTTTGAAGTGCGATTTTCCACCAAACCGAAATTTTGGTTTTACCAAATTTGGCACCGACACCGAACCAAAAGGGAGGAACACCGACACCGAACCGACTAGATTTCATTCGGTTCGGTTAGGTCGGTTTTCAGTTGTTTTCAATTTCTTAGAACCAAAAAAATCAGAGACAAAAAAAAAGCCTATTTCTCTTTACTTTCCCACATTTTCTCGACCACTTAAACACGAAGCACCAAGCACCAAGCAAGTAGCAAAAAAAAAAAAGAAAAAAAAAAGGAGAACAGAGAAGAAGCACTGAAGCAGCATGATAGTCTATGTGTTTTTTTGGATAAATTTTCTAAACAGCAAAACAAGAGGGACTATGAGGAGGCCGGCGTAGGGAGGCGGCGGTAGAGGCAGAGATCATGAGAGAGCAGGACTGGAGAGTGGATGTGCTGCCGTTTGTGAGAGGGAGCACTGGTAGGCGCATTGGAGGGGGTTAGGGCAATCGGTAGGGGAGGAGCCGGAGGTGAGGTTGACGACTGGAAAAAACTTGGTGAGAAAAAATGGTGAGAGAGAAAAAAAAAATGGAGGAGGGGCGGCTGGAAAGAAAAGGGTAGGAGAGTCAGAGCTTATAAATATAAAAGGCTAGGGTTTTAACTTTTAATGGTTTTAAAAAATTAAAAAACCTAAAAACGTTTGGGCGAAGGCTCGAACAATAGAACTTAGTCATTAAAGCCACATCATAGCACTAAGCTACAAACTCCAACGTGTCTTAGTGTTACATAAATATATATCGGTTCGGTTCGGTCTGTTCAGTGCATTAAAATTTGCCACCGACAACCGAACCGAAATTTTTGCATTGGTTCGGTCGGTTTGAACCGGTTTTTTCGGTCGGTTTGAATAGGTTTTTTCGGTTCCTCGGTTTTGTGCACACCCCTACCGACTTCCCTTTTTTCTTCTTATTTTCTTTGCTTCATCTTTCTCTGCCTCTCTTCCTCCATTGTCACTATTCACTCTCTTCTTCCCCTTCGATTTTCTTCTTCACTTCATCATTTCTTCTCACCAAAAAACACTTTTCTAAACTTCTCAAGTCTCCCACATCCATCTCCATCAATATTTCTTTAGATCCTTGTGTTTTGAGCATTTTCTCAAACACCCATTTGGGTGAAAACCCATCTTTCAAATCCATTTTTCTTTGCATCAAGATGGCTTATTCTTCCAAAGGACCTTCTTTCTTACTTTTCATGGTAAGAAATATAATCCAACATTTGATTGACATGAGGAGGAGGGACTTCTTCAAGACCCTAGGACCCATGCTCCATATTGTCATGTAGACACCAAGGTGAGCTTTTCTTTGGTTGCCTTGCTTAGAAAATATGTTGTTGCATGTTTTATTGAAATTTGGGGCATTGCTTGATTGGTTATGTTGGAAAGTGTTGGCTTTGGTGCATTCTTGAAGTATTATTTTTGTGATCATGGTGCAATTTTGATAATGTGGGTGGCTTATGGAATTTTGACAATGTAGGTAGATATTGATGTTGTTGGATGAATTTTGGTTTGGATTTTGGGTGTATTGGCATTCCAAGAAGATCCAAGAAGCACTTAATGGGCTGATTCAAGAGATTTGGGCTGATTCTAAGGCAGGATATTCCAAGCTTGGCCCAAAGGAAGATGAAAGTGTAGTAAATTTAATTCAGGCTATTTAGGGCTGATCTGACTTAATTGGGAGTGATTTATGGCATGAATTAATGGCTGATTGACTTTCCAGCTCGTATCGCTAAGGTAGATTTTTTCCTATTTTGGATCTCGCTAAGTTCGGACCAAATCAGCTTTTATTTAGGGTTTTATTATTTAGTACGTTTTTTAGGTATTTTCCTTGTTTTTAGGTGCATTTAATGTTTTTTAGGTCAAACTTGATTCCCGATATGGTAAGGTATCAATTAGGAGTTATTTTAGAATATATTTTCTTGTCTGTCAAGTTTTGTGGAGTCCTTAAATAGGCTCGAAGTTTGTAAACGTTTTTCGCATTATTATTGAATAAAATTCAGAAAAGGTGAGTCTTTGCTCTCTTTTGGTTCTTCAAGAACTGTGAACTTATCAAGGATTCTTCCTTGTGGCGTTCAAACTTTATACCTTTGGTTCGTGATTCTTTATAATCATTGGGTCAAGGTCAACTTATACCTTTGGTTCGCGTTTCGATTATAAACGTTGGGTAGGGGTTTCTATCAAATATCTGATTTTTAGCTTTCCTGGGTTAAATATTCCAATATTTTTGTTGGGTGGCAAAGCGTGTCGATTGAGGTTCGCATCGAAGCCTTGATAAGTTCACAGCTCTTGAAGAACCAAAAGAGAGCAAAGCCTCACATTTTCTGATTTTTATTCCATAATATTCCGAAAAACGTTTACAAACTTCGCAGCCTATTTAAGGGCTCCACAAAACTTGACAGACAAGAAAATATATTCTAAAATAACTCCTAATTGATACCTTACCATACCAGGAATCAAATTTGACCTAAAAAGCATTAAATGCACCTAAAAACAAGGAAAATACCTAAAAAACGTACTAAATAATAAAACCCTAAATAAAAGTTGATTTGTTCTGAAATTATTAGATCCAAATTAGGAAAAAATCAGCCTTAACTGGTAGAGAGCCGGAAAGTCAATAAGCCATTAATTCACGCCATAAATCACTCTCAATTAAGCCAGATCAGTCCTAAATAGCTTGAATTAAATTTATTATGCTTTCATCTTCCTTTGGGCGAAGTTTGGAATGTCCTGCGTTAGAATCAGCCCAAATCTCTTGAATCAGCCCATTAAGTGCTTCTTGGATCTTCCCGGATCTTGCTCTTGTAATAGACCCAACCGGAACATGCAATGGATCCTTGAATGCTTGTTGATTCTCATCAAAGCTACCGATGATACCAGGAGAACTTTGGAGGAAAATCGTCAATACGATCCTCGCTTTTTCTCAAGTCAAGAAGGAAGTACCGAAGGTGGCTCCTTTAGAGGTGGATCGAGAAGATCGTCATGCAGGCGGACTTGGAGTCCTAATGATGCGAACCTCAATCGACACGCTTTGAGACCCAACAAAAATATTGGAATATTTAACCCAGGAAAGCTAAAAATCAGATTTATGATAGAAACCCCGACCCAACGTTTATAATCGAAACGCGAACCAAAGGTATAACTTGACCTTGACCCAATGATTATAAAGAATCACGAACCAAAGGTATAAAGTTTGAACGCCACAAGGAAGAATCCTTGATAAGTTCACAGCTTCTTGAAGAACTAAAAGAGTGCAAAGCCTCAACTTTTCTGAATTTTATTCAACAATATTCTAAAAAACGTTTACAGACCTCGCAGCCTATTTAAGGACTCCACAAAACTTGATAGACAAGAAAATATATTCTAAAATAACTCCTAATTGATACCTTACCTTATCAGAATCAAGTTTGACCTAAAAAGCATTAAATGCACCTAAAAACAAGGAAAATACCTAAAAAACGTACTAAATAATAAAACCCTAAATAAAAACTGATTTGGTCCGAAATTAGCAGATCCAAAATAGGAAAAAATCTGCCTTAACCGATACAGAGCCGGAAAGTCAATCAGCCATTAATTCATGCCATAAATCACTCCCAATTAAGTCGATCAGCCCTAAATAGCTTGAATTAAATTTACTACACTTTCATCTTCCTTTGGGCCAAGCTTGGAACATCCTGCGTTAGAATCAGCTCAAATCTCTTGAAAACAGCCCCTTCGTCTTTCCTCCCATTTGACCTCCATGAAGTAGAGGAGCCCGGATTTTGAAATGACCGAATTCCTTTCCTTTTAAGTCGTCGTTCCACCTTTATTGCCATGTGCACCATGTCCTCCAACTCCACGTAGTGCCGCAACTCCACCACGTTGGCAATGTCCCGATTCAGCCCATTCGAAACCTTGCCATGGTAGCTTCTCTATCCTCCTCTACATTTGCCCGAATCATGGCAATCTCCATCTCCTTGTGGTAGTCATCCACGCTCCTATAGCCTTGAGTAAGACTCTGTAATTTCGATACAAGTCCCTATAGTAGTGACTAGGAACAAACCGCCTTCTCATGATTGCCTTCATTTCCTCCCAACTCTCGATAGGTCTCTCATGGTTTCTCCTTCGTTCATCACAAGTTGATCCCACCATATAATAGCATAGTCAGCAAACTCAATGACAACAGTTTTACCTTTTTCTCCTCGGAGTAGTTGTGGCACTCAAAGATTAACTCCACCTTCTTCTCCCACTCCAAGTATGCTTCGGATCATTTTTCCCTTGGAATGTGGGTATCTTCATTTTTATGTTTCCTAGGTTCCTATCAGTCCCATCTTGCCATCTTGGATCTCTTCGGAAACCTCCACCACGCCTTTCTCTCCTTGGCACAAACCTGCCTTCATTGTTTAGTGAAGCTTGATCTTCTTCATCTTCAAACTCATCCTCGTGGTAGTCATCGAATCATTCATGTGAGAACGCCTTTCTTGCCTTCTAGCATTAGGGCCTCTTTGGGGACGCTCCTCACGCAAAGTAGCGATAACGTTGTCTTGCCTATCCATCCGATCCCGAATCTCATTAAACACCACGTTCATGCGTTCAAATTGTTGTTGCATAGCCTGTAAAATGATGGACGACTCCTCCCCTCCTTCCCTATTTGATGTTTCACACCCGAAAGACATACTTTTGAAACAACAGAGAATTGTTAGAAATAATTCCTCACAACACTCCCTCACGTGTTTGCACTCAAATTATGTCACTCCCACTCTTGTTTCACTTTTAAATTGGCTTTTTCCAGATATTAGTCTCACACCCTCTTGCCTTTTTCCACTCTTTGCTTCGCCTTTTCGCCCGCAATAAACTAACAAACTTGATCAAGAAATTCAACTTGTAGTGTTAAAACAAATACCAATGGCAAGAAAATATGAAAGAAACACTAAATCAAAGGAAGAAATACCAAATCAAAGGAAGAAGACAAAAGAAAACAATATTTTGGTCCGAGAGAACCGAAACAACAAACAAATTTTTTTTTTTTTTTTTGCTATTTCCTTTCGTATGTTTTTTTTTCACGTTTTTTTTTTTTTTTTTTTTTTTGGGGAACTAGGTGCACGATTTTAACCTAGTGCACTGCAACAAAAACAAAAAAATAAGAACGATGAATGAAGAACACAACAAACAGATAGGATGATAACAGAAACAAAAGATAAAGGGATAGAAAACTGATTTTAGAACCTCGTGCTCGATACCAAATGATGCGAACCTCAATCGACACGCTTTGAGACCCAACAAAAATATTGGAATATTTAACCTAGGAAAGCTAAAAATCAGAATTATGATAGAAACCCCGATCCAACGTTTATAATCGAAACGCGAACCAAAGGTATAACTTGACCTTGACCCAATGATTATAAAGAATCACGAACCAAAGGTATAAAGTTTGAACGCCACAAGGAAGAATCCTTGATAAGTTCACAGCTCTTGAAGAACCAAAAGAGAGCAAAGCCTCACCTTTTCTGAATTTTATTCAACCATATTCTAAAAAACGTTTACAGACCTCGCAGCCTATTTAAGGACTCCACAAAACTTGACAGACAAGATAATATATTCTAAAATAACTCCTAATTGATACCTTACCATATCAGAATCAAGTTTGACCTAAAAAGCATTAAATGCACCTAAAAACAAGGAAAATACCTAAAAAAACGTACTAAATAATAAAACCCTAAATAAAAGCTGATTTGGTCCGAAATTAGCAGATACAAAATAGGAAAAAAATCTGCCTTAACCGATACGTAGCCGGAAAGTCAATCAGCCATTAATTCATGCCATAAATCACTCCCAATTAAGTCGATCAGCCCTAAATAGCTTGAATTAAATTTACTACACTTTCATCTTCCTTTGGGCCAAGCTTGGAACATCCTGCGTTAGAATCAGCCCAAATCTCTTGAATCAGCCCATTAAGTGCTTCTTGGATCTTCTTGGATCTTGCTCTTGTAATAGGCCCAACTGGAACATTCAATGGATCCTTAAATGCTTGTTGATTCTCATCACCTAATGATGTATGACTCGTGTTTTTATTTTTCCTGCAAAGTAGAAGGAAGTGTTCCTTAGAAAATCTTGTATTAATTTCCATGTTTCATCTCTTTTCCCTTTGGATCATGTAGAGACTTTAATTAAGATAAGTTTAGATTTCAACTGATGAGATCTTGTAGTACCAACTTAAACTTATCTTGATTAGCTCAGTTGGAATCTGCACTTGCTTAAATGATGTGGAGCCGAATGCCCCTAGTTTAAAAGTGAATGCATGATTTTTTTGAAATCTTAGTTATGAAAATCTTTTAGAAAAATGATGGTGGCGCTCCCCCAAATTTTTTTTTTTTTTAAAGATAAAATAAGCCATGGGCGAATGCCCCTAGTTTAAAAAATAATGCGTGAACTTTGGAAATCTCAATGATAAATTTTTGAAAAGAAGTTGATGATCTTTTTTTGAAAATTGCATGAGGTATGGGCGAATGCCCCTAGTTTGGAATATGAATTCATGAATCTTTGAAAAAACTTGATTTGATCAATTTTTGGAAAACAATGATGCAAGTGATGAATTTTTGAAAACAAATGTGTTAGATATGACAGAATTTCCCAGTTTGACTAAAAAAAGAAAAAAAAAAAATCTTTTTTAAGTGTCACATGGTCTTTAAAAATTACCCGAGAATGTAAAACCGTATGGAATTGCATAAGTGTAGGACCAGGCTGCACGCCATTTTAAAAGTGTCGTTCGGCATTTCTAGAGTGCGGAATGGCACTAGACCATGTTATGGTGTTTGCGCCATGGTGGGCCAATTACTTATGATTTTCCAATGCATGTTTTACATTTTCGCATTTTTTGAAAAACGTTTACTTCATTTGTGATCATGAAACCGTTAGGATTAGTGCCCTTAAATCATATTGTATGATGCTATGTATGATATTATGTATGACATTATGTATGACATGATGTATGACTTAATATTGTGATTGATAAAGTTATTTTATTATTATCTAAAATAATGGTAACATGAATATGAGACATTATCATATAGTCCATGAGATGCATTGTATGTAATTTATGTGAAAAGTCACGTAAGATGTAAATCACAAGTTCTTTGTAAACTCAGAATTTATAGTTCGTAGTCGGTGATGAAATTGGGCATTTCATCTCGTGAAGACTATAACGTGTCAACTAAGATAATTTGTCTTGATCATGGAAGTGGAGATTTCTAGTTGATATGTTGATATGTTTTAAGAGTTAAAACATATTGAACAGACCGCCGTGAGATTTATTGTTCTCCTAATGACTGTCAAATGAATAATAAATCTCACGACTTCTATTTGCATGAACTCTTAATCCTGAGAGAATAATGGACATGATCATGAAGTGTAGGTTGCTTTGATATATCAGGAGTGAGACCTAAAGTGACGGTCAACACCTCGCATGTTGGGTAGTCACATTTAGTGTTGATGGAACATATATTCTCAAGATGGAATTCATAGTCTCTTGATAGAGATATAAAATATTCTCTTGAGATAAGTTTAATGGGTTCAGTTATTCAGAGAGTTAGGCCTAACCACTTTAATAAGAAATTGCTAAAGTATATATTTATGAAATTGGATTTCATAAATATATAATGAATAACTTTAAAGAATTAAACCAGGTACTCAAGGATAAGATGTAATAATTTACAAAGTGGCAGTCTACATTTATGACTTTGTGTTACTACGAATATTTTATGAAGGGGTTACGTGTATAATAAAGTCTTGGGATATAATTTATTAATAAGGCCTAGAGTGCAATTATATTTATATAGTGGTATTAAAATAATTAATGGTAACTTTGGACTTGTCAATAGTTGACGGAAAAGCCCAAGGCCCATTGGAGCTAGTGTCTTATTGGTTCCTTTTGGTCCCACTCCAAGCCACACACTAAAGCCCAATTGGAAATGCCCAATAGGCCAACCCAATTAGATAATCAGTTAGTTATAAAGGGAGAAACATACAGAATTTTTATTAGTGAAAAAAGAGAAATAAGAAACGGTGTGTGAGAAAGTGTGAGATACACTTTCATTCTCCCTTGAAAACCGATTGAGAGACCACACATCTTGGGCGTAAAGTGGAATTGAAGTGAAGATTAAAAGTGTTTCCAAGTGCTTCTAATCTTTGTTTTGAATTTCTCCACACCAAGGTACGCTATCTTGTTCTTAAAATCTGAAATTTACATAGTGCACTTTATTAATCATGAATGAAATAGATCCTAGTTCGTTGCTTCCGCCGTGTGTTTTGTATGAGATACAAAACCAGATTTTTTTTTCCTTCAATTGGTATCGAGCTAGGTTTTTATATCATGATTGTATAGCGTGTGATTGAATTTTAGAATTTAAGAAAACCGTTATCTTTGTCTTTTCAATTTTCTGCATCTTTTGGATATAATGAAGAGAATTGCATCACTTGTGTATATGTATGTGTATATATATATATATATATATATATATATATATATATATATATATATATATATATATATCCTTGTGAAGAATATATATATTTTTGTTGATCAAGTGTCGTGTTCTTAGTTTTGTCCATGGAGATTTTAGTTATCAAACAGTTTCGGAGTGAAAGGCATTGTTTTGTGGCCTACGGTATCTTTGTGATACACCAAGACGGAATTAAACATGCTCAGTATATGTTGAAACAACTGTTTTATAACTGCTTTTGTTTGCACCGCTTGGCCTATTGTTTTCATGGCATGGATTTAATGCAATTGCATGGCTTCCATGGCTTGACTTTAATTGGCTTGGTGAGTGTAATTGCATGGCTTCCATGGCTTGACTTTAATGCTTGGCTATCTTGTGTTTTAAGAGATTGAATTCCTATAAAGCATTCTAAGCATCTAAAGGTTACGTGTGTGCATATAAATATATGAATCCTTGGTTGGCTTTTATTGCATGTTTTGGCTTTTTTGACATTATTGTCATGTACTTTGCTTTGACATTATTGTCATGCAAACAACCAAGCCATGCATTCCGTACCATATATATATATATATATATAATGTAATAATTATATATTATATATATTAATTTGTATATTATATTATATATAATATAATATAGATTTTTATATATAATATGGGTTTTTATTACGTTATATATATTTATATTTGTTAATGCTAGTTTAATGAAATTTATTGCTAATGAGATTATGATTTTTTTTTTTTAACGTGTCTAGCATTATTATAGTTCTTAATCTTAAAAACCTTTATTTTAAAATATCTAGTGGGAGAGAGATTCAAGGGTTGGATCTCACGGCCTCCATTGTTGGTTCATAGTAGTGTGAAATATATACTTTGTCTTTGCCTTGAGCTTAGCATTCTATGCGGAGAGTATTTATTTCATGGTTCTCGCAAGATTGAATTTCCTGGTTTATAGTGGTTTGATAAACACCTTGTCTTAGCTTCGAGTTTTGCATTCCATGCGGAGGGTGTTTTATCATAGTACTACAAAATAAGTCTCGTTAAAGGGATGAAATGTGGTTACACATGATTCTAGACAATAGTATACACTAGACTAAGTATTATAGTATCCTCTATACCGAGTTCTTACTATTATTACTTAGAGGCTAAATATAAAACGGCATATTATTAGTATTTGATAAGAGTTATCATAATACTACTAATAATGAGAATAATTCTCAATCAATCATAGTATTTTATCTTCACTCTATGCCGAGGGATATTGAATATGAGATTGGGTTGTCGTTGCATATATTATTTTATGGTTTTATTAAGGTTCCATATTATATGCTTTTATGCTAAATTGATAATGTCCAATTTACTTATTATATTCATGTTTATTATTTTTAGATGAGAATCAACAAGCATTCAAGGATCCATTGCATGTTCCAGTTGGGCCTATTACAAGAGCAAGATCCAAAAAGATCCAAGAAGCACTTAATGGGCCGATTCAAGAGATTTGGGCCGATTCTAACGCAGATATTCCAAGCTTGGCCCAAAGGAAGATGAAAGTGTAGTAAATTTAATTCAAGCTATTTAGGGCTGATCTCGACTTAATTGGGAGTGATTTATGGCATGAATTAATGGCCGATTGACTTTCCAGCTCCGTATCGCTTAAGGCAGATTTTTTCCTATTTTGGATCTCGCTAATTTCGTACCAAATCAGCTTTTATTTAGGGTTTTATTATTTAGTACGTTTTTTAGGTATTTTCCTTGTTTTTAGGTGCATTTAATACTTTTTAGGTCAAACTTGATTCCCGATATGGTAAGGTATCAATTAGGAGTTATTTCGTAATATATTTTCTTGTCCGTCAAGTTTTCTCGGAGCCCTTAAATAGGCTCAAGTCTCGTAAACGTTTTTCGCATTATTATTGAACAAAATTCGAAAACGTGAGGCTTTGCTCTCTTTTGGTTCTTCAAGAACCGTGAACTTATCAAGGATTCTTCCTTGTGGCGTTCAAACTTTATACCTTTGGTTCGTGATTCTTTATAATCATTGGGTCAAGGTCAACTTATACCTTTGGTTCGCGTTTCTCTTATAAACGTTGGGTCGTGGTTTCTATCATAAATCTGATTTTTAGCTTTCCCGGGTTAAACATTCCAATATTTTTGTTGGGTCTCAACGCGGGCCGATTGAGGTTCGCATCATTTGGTATCGTACCACGTGTTCTAAAATCAGCTTTTCTATCCCTTTATCTTTTGTGTCCCGTTATCATCCTATCCCGCTTCGTTGTGTTCTTCATTCATCGTTCTTATTTTTTTTGTTTTTATTGAAGTGCACTAGGTTAAAATCGTGCACCCAGTTCCCCAAAAAAAAAAAAAAAAAAAATGTGAAAAAAGACATCCGAAAGGAAATTGCAAAAAAAAAAAAAAAAAAAAAAAAAAAAAAAATTGTTTGTAGTTTCAGTTCTCTCGTACCAAAATATTGTTTTCTTTTGTCTTCTTCCTTTAATTTGGTATTTCGTCATATCTTCTTACCATTGGTATTTGGTTTAACACTACAAGTTGAATTTCTTGATCAAGTTTGTTAGTTTATTGCAGAACCGAAAAGGCAAAGCTACGAGTGGAAAAAGGCAAGAGAGTGTGAGACTAATATCGGGAAAAAGCCAATTTAAGAGTGAAACACGAGTGGGAGTGACATAATTTGAGTGCAAACACGTGATGGAGTGTTGTGAAGAATTATTTCTAACAATTCTCTCGTTATTTCAAAAGTATGTCTTTCGTGTGTGAAACATCAATTAGGGAAGGAGGAGGAGTCGTCCATCATTTTACAGTGCTATGCAAGAACAATTTGAACGCATGAACGTGGTGTTTAATGAGATTCGGGATCGGATGGATAGGCAAGACACTATTATCGCTACTTTGCGTGAGGAGCGTCCCCAAAGAGGCCCTAATGCTAGAAGGCAAGAAAGGCGTTCTCACATGAATGATTCGATGACTACCACGAGGATGAGTTTGATGATGAAAAAGATCAAGCTTCACCGAACAATGAAGGTAGGTTTGGGCCAAGGAGAGAAAGGCGTGCCGGAGGTTTCCGAAGAGATCCAAGATGGCAAGATGGGACCGACAGAACCTAGGAAACATAAAAATGAAGATACCCACATTCCAAGGGAAAAATGATCCGTAAGCATACTTGGAGTGGGAGAAGAAGGTGGAGTTAATCTTTGAGTGCCACAACTACTCCGAGGAGAAAAAGGTAAACTCGCCGTCATTGAATTTACCGACTATGCTATTATATGGTGGGATCAACTTGTGATGAACAAGG
This sequence comes from Castanea sativa, assembly GCF_040712315.1. Taxonomy (NCBI): domain Eukaryota; kingdom Viridiplantae; phylum Streptophyta; class Magnoliopsida; order Fagales; family Fagaceae; genus Castanea; species Castanea sativa. Next base: position 32,256,494 of record NC_134024.1, on the reverse strand, counting down.
AGAAACCATGAGAGACCTATTGAGACTTGGGAGGAAATGAAGGC